>NW_006239131.1:475603-479250 GCF_000226075.1 Solanum tuberosum
AGCTGTTGCAAAAACGTATGTTATGTCATTAATTTGGAGAAGAAAAGGTAGTGAAACATATACATTTAAAAATGGTCTGGCAAGCTAACCACTCTACTAGTGAGCTCTAAATTGCTACTTTGACCCTGACATGTAAATATTCTTCCTTTAATGGTTGTGTGACATGAATTTCCGTAGACTACATACAGTAAGGAAAGGGTACAATACATATTGATACAACAAGAACAAGAATTGAGATATGTTAAGGAAAAGCACTGTACTTCCTTTGAGAACGAATTTTTGTATCCTAAATCGTCAAATATTGTTTTACTACTCTATTACTAGAAAGACCTTTTGTGAAAGGCATTGATATTGCATCTGGCGTATTTTTGTGACTCCATTATGTTGCTATTCCACTCGTTCAATTAGATAGGGTATTTGGCATGTTTATTTCAATTTGTTGATTCTCTTGACTATAGGACCATGTGTACAAATTCTTATTCTTCTTTAGGTGTAGCAACTTAAAAAGATTAGTATGAACAATATAAATTTGAAATCAGTCCTCCTTCCTAGTTAATTTATATTTTTGAAAATTTTAAAATAAACGTCGACCTCCAAAACTCTTAAATGTAAATCGTATGTTTAAACTACTAAAGTACGGGTTTTTCGGAAATACTTTCTTTTACACACTACTAAGGAAACATATATAGATACTACGTGAAGAACTTTATGCTCTTTATGAACATCCTCAAGTTTAAGTTGCCTTTCTAAATCCAAGTTAAGTGTCCCCATTTAATCTACAAGTATATGAGGTTCTACGAGACATTTACATGTGTCTCAGAGAGTGCACAAGCCGTGTCTTGTTTATTCTTGTTTATGGGTGTGTTGTGCACCACACTTATAATTGAGAGGCTATAGGGCATTTAGGATTGGTTACATTTCTTTCAATTTATAGATCGTGCTATAGAGATGAGTTATAAGTATGTACGAAATCTAAATCGTGCTTTGATTTTCTTTTATGCTTAAGAGGAATTATTGAGGCTTTACACTAGAGATTATTAGTCATCAGAATTTGTGGACGTAATATAGTGAGATGCTCGACTTTGTTATCAATATGGGCATAGATTTGTGCAAGCCTTGTTATACCAATGTTAGAGAAGACTGTTAGATTTCTATTCCCAGATTTGATTTCAAGACTTAAAGTTTGACATAGAAGATTGTGTTTTCTAGAAAGTATTGCCTAGGAAGGGTATCATGTGATTTGTCAAGAACGAGAAGTCGAGTTAAGTTGAGTCCAAGGTATGTAGGGCCATATAAGATTATTTGGAGCATTGTCAAGGTGGCGTACAAGCTTTATATGCCTTCAGAATCTGAAGCGGTCCATCTAGTATTTCATGTATCTACGTGGTAGAGGTGCATTGGAAATGCTTCACAGATTATGCGCATTGAGTATATTCGTGTCGCTAAGGATCACTTATTATATGCTGAGGTCTTAGTGTCTATGTTTTATTGGCATGTAAGAAAGATTTGGACTAAAGAAGTGGTTTATGTGAAAGTGTTACGGTGGAATAACAACTTTGAGGAAATAAGAAGAAGTATCCCCAACTATTGACGACTTAAGCTGAGTTGTGTTTAAATATTTGAGAAGCATTCCTATACACAAACTTAATTGAATTTTAAATACCTCAAAAATACAGTTTATATGGTTTGTCGGGAGCTAGATATACGAAGCCTTGTAATTAGATTTTCCGAACTGGATTTAAGATTTGCAGATGTAACAAATATATCCTTGCTAATAGCACAGTAGCAGCAATGAATACAACCAAGAGATTGTTTGAATCCATTCGCGGATGAATGTTTTTAAGGAGGGGAGAATGTGAGACCCCGTGGTTCTTTCGCATAATATGTGTATCATTGCATGAGTGTATCAGGCTTATATGATTTGGTGTATCATTTCAAGAGAAGAAGTTTTCAAAGGGGAGGTCCAAACCAAAGAACTAGAGTAACGTTATGGGTCAAGGATGTCCTTAAACAAGTTAGAGTTAAAGGATGTTTATTCTAATACCCCGCCCGTTCGGAACGTTTAAGTTAATCGGTACCTTTGGGGATAAGACAAAGAGTGTCTTATATGCTAATAAGGATGTTTTATAAGGTGATATAATCGCCTAATGATCGTAAGTTAAGTTTAGAAGTCAAGCAAGTTGGGAAATAAAAGTTGACAAAGGTTAGAGTAAGTTTCTTTGATAAACCTTCTGAAATTTGGGATAACTGTCTCAGAGCTTTTCTTCCAATATATAAAGCTTTAGAAGAACCCCAATATATGAAATCGAAGGTCTACGAGTCTACTTTCCAATGCACTAAACCATTTGTCCATACGACTTCAGAATTGAAAAGATATTCAGATTTTAGTGCGACAGCACAAGTAGGCACGTGAAGGTGGGCCCCCAGCTCCTATGTCGGTTTAGCTCTATAAGATCTAATTTCTCCTTCGTTTTATATCATTATTTTCGACCAAAATAAGAAGAAAACAGTCCTAAATCCTCTCTAAAGGTTCCCCTATCATACAAGCAAAGATCTACAAGATTTCAACGTGATTTCACCCTCGGAACGTTCATAGAGATTGTGTTACTTCTTTCCTCCTCGTTGGTTGTGATTTGAAGGATTCTTCATGGTGAAGGAGTCTCGTTGTTTTATGTGGTGTTGCTGCTGTTTGGAGGTAATAATTCTCACCCTTCATTTTATTGAGTGAGTTAAAGTGATAGCTATGCTATATAAGCATGCACATGAATAGACGGCTGGAAAAATTGTATTTGGATAGTTACGTGATGTTGGGCTGTTTTGAAGTATTTTTCTGATATTGTTGTTGCTGGAATTTTTGGAAATGCTTTGTATGTGTGAGGTTCTTGTTGATACGAGCCAGGAAGAGAAGAAGAAGTATAGATGGGTATTTAATTGTAAGATAAATTAGTATAACATTGGTTCAATTATTGCATTGCAATTTTAAAATTGTTTCTCTTTCGTTCAACGTCTTGTGTTTAAGGAGACTGTTTGTTATTGACAAGACATGTTAAAGTACTGCAAGCGCCATCAAGTTTAAGTTAAGGTTTTGCCTTTTAACATCTTATTCCTTATGAAGAGAAATATATGACTTCAAATGTAATTATTGGACGAACGTATAGGTTGATGATTGGAAGCAGTGAGTTCAAGTTATTATGGTTATATTGAACAATTATTGGACTCCATTACATATTTTTTTTATGGCTTTAATAATTTGAAGACTCGCGGTTAGGATTTGGTTATGGTTATTTTGGGGTTGAAAAAGAGGGGTGTGTAGATGCGCCGTATTTTTATTGTTGTGCAGGCATACTCTATTTGGTTGTTGTTGACTATTGCGTATGTCTGTACTTGTTAATAGCTGCTGCGAAAATGTATGTTATGTCGTCAATTTGGGGTTCTAATTTGGAGAAGAAAAGGTAATGAAGCATACATTAAAAATGGTTTGGCAAGGTAATCACTCTGCTAGTGAGCTCTAAATTGCTTCTTTGACCTTTACGTGTTAATATTCTTCCTGTAATGGTTGTGTGACATGATTTTCTGCAGACTACCTACTGTAAGGAAGGGGTACAATCCATATTGATACAACAAGACCCAGAATTGAGGTATGTTAA
>NW_006239131.1:479834-484834 GCF_000226075.1 Solanum tuberosum
TGTATATATTTATTCACGACATATGATTATGCGAGCACACCATGCATTTTTAATTTATATAAGGTTTGATGATGTGAGCCGTGGTGGCTACCAGAGTTTCTGTTTCAGGTGGTATCTTTATTACCCTTTCTACAATAACTATTTATCATTCTATTTTTTGCCTTACATACTAGTACATTTTTATTCGTACTAATGTCCCGTTGCCTGGGGATGTTGCTTTTTTGTTTCGTGCGTGTAGGTCTAGGTAGGGATTCTGATTGACCCCTCTGTGAGGATTCACGGTTCAATTGCGAGCTGGTAAGCTCCACCTCTTCCTGGATGTTACTTTTATTGTACATTTTGGGTATAATCGGGGCCTTGTCCCGAGCGGTGCTTATGTCACTCTTAGAGGCTATTGTGGACATGATATTTTAGGTTTCTTTCTGCAGCTTCTAGTCTCCAGCCCCATAGGCTTGGCATGTATATATATGTATGTACGTACATATATATTCATTTGCAGCCTTGTCGGCTAGCTAGTACTTTATTATCTTTGGCTTGTCTATCTTCGTCTATATGACTTTCTGATAGTCAGGTGATGATGACCTTAAGGGTCCAGTCGTAGTATATTAGATGTTATGCTGCCCAACCTTCTAGGTTCATAGTTGAGTCGGTATGTTTTAGTGGATAACTCGATCGCATAAGGTGCCGACTGCCAGTCACGCCTCCCCTAATTTGGGGCGTGACAAAATGACGGATTTTCAACTTCAAATGATTCCTAAAGTAGGTATGCCCAGATTTTGCCGATTTTCATGTGTTATAATCCATGGATTTTATGTGATCCAAAATTCGAGAAAAAAATGGGTGATATTTTTTATGGACGTCCGTTAAGACCTTAGCGTTGGAGCAAATTCATTCTGAGGGGTAGACTGGCACATTTTTCAAGTTCAAACGAGCCTAAAGTAGGTAAACCCAAATTTTGGCGATTATGTGTGCTATAGTCCATGGATTTTTCATGGACGTCCGTTAAGACCTTAGACATGGAACAAGTTTGTCTCGAGGAGCAAACGGGTGCATTTTAAAGTTCAAACGAGCTCCAAAGCAGGTAAACCCAGATTTTGCCGATTTTTGTGTGGTATAGTCTATAGATACATTGTGATCCGGAATTCACAAAAGAAATGGCCAAAATTTTTCATAGGCGGCCGTTAAGACCTTAGAAATTGAGCGATTTCATTTCGAGGGGAAAACAAATGTATTTTCAAGTTCAAACGATCCCCAAAGCAAGTAAACCTAAATTTTGCTAATTTTCGTATGCTATAGTCCATGGATTTTTTGTGATCCAAAATTCCAGAAAACAAATGATGGATTTTTTTATGGACATCCGTAAAGACTTTATCTTTGGAGGGAGTTTCTCCCGAGGGGCAGACGGGTGCATTTTCAAGTTCAAACGAGTTCCAAAGCAGGTAAATCTAAATTTTATCGATTTTCGTATACTATAGTGCATGGATTTTTTGTGATCTGGAACACACAAAAAAAATGGCCGAAAGTTTTCATGGACGTCTGTTAAGACTGTAGCAATGGACAGAGTTTATCCCGAGGGGTAAATGGGTATATTTTCAAGTTCAAGTGATCCCCAAAGCAGCTAAACCCAGATTTTGCCAATTTTCGTGTGCTATAGTCCATAGATTTTTCGTGATCTGGAATTCTCAAAAAAAAATTGCCAAATTTTTTCATAGACGTCTGTTAAGACCTTAGCAATGGAGAGAGTTCCTCTTGAGCGGAAAAGGGTGTCACGACCCAAGATTATCCCCTAGGCGTGACACAACGTAATTTATCCCGAAGGGTTCGCATACAAGCCCTTACCATCATCATCACATAAAGACATAGAAAAATACGGAGAAATAAAAAACATTTACAATAGAAGTCAACTTCTTTCATAAAGGAAAATAGGAAACTAGACTTGTCTCAATCACCATCAATATCAACTCGTCCTCGAACTTGAGCACTCACCAAGCCTAGGGAATAGTCGACCCAAGCTTCACGTTCAAGGAAGTAGTAAGTACAAACGACCAGAACCTACACTCATTGTAAAGTAGAATATATGGGTTAGCACAATTAATTGTACTAAGTATGGATACCATGCACAAAAATTTTAAAACATGCATAAAAGGGACATTTAGTTGAAGTCATGCCTTTGTCAAGTTTGAAAACCAATATGCACATTTATGAAGAAACATAAGTCAACCCAACATATAAGTAACACTAGTGCAATGCAAAGGTAAGATCCCATAACCCTACCAAATGCTAAGTATCACATTTAGGCCACCAACCACATACATATCTTATCTTACCAGTGTCATAGCAACCATACATAAAAGTGAAGACATTCATATTCATAACATTCATACATACCATTTCATACATAGTTCATAAGTCATCATATCATCATAACATAAGAGGACGTTATCACAACCCCTCTTAGAGTCCATATGTGCAATGTATGCGTGCAGTGCCATACCCCCACTCACACTAAGTAACACCCTTTAAGAAGTCATAATTAAAGTCTATGTTCTTACCATAATTCATATTTATATCATTTATGTAAGCTTTGCATTAACCGACTTAGACCATGTGAGCTATATGGAATTCGGTGTTCTAACCCCACACTGAAAAGAGGTGTCCTACTTGCCTAAGGTAGAGCGTACATTTTAGCTATTTAGGTGGATGCACTAGCTAAGACCTATGTGGGCAGATAGTTATGGGATAGGGAGATTGCTACTAGAAACCTTAACTACTAACGTGGAGGTTTCTATCTCATGAGACACCGTATTGGGAACCCAACTAATAGCTTGAAGGAACCCATCTCGTACTCCTATCCATTCGCTGCTACGCACAACTCCCTTTAATAGTCATAATAAGCATTTACTTAAGTTCATAGTCATAAGAGAGTGTATTAGACACTCATGTCAATATACCATCATAATAGCTCATAGGTTCCTTTAAGTTCGAATGCTCCTTTCACTTTAGTAACACTGGCAAGTGAGTAAACCTTCCACATTGTAGTCATATTGTGTTTACGAGAATGTACTTCCCATCAACCCAACAAGTTCATCATAAACATACACACATACTTCATACATAACCAAGTGTATAGGGTATAGAGAAGAAGGATCTTACATCAATACCGCAACACTAGATATAGGATTATTATTAGCCAAGTAATTCACGTAGTCATATAGAATCAACATCAACATACACAAACCCTAACCCTTCAAGGCCATGAACCAACATCAACCCTAACATTATAGAATTACCACAATATATAGTGAGATTTCATGATTCAACCATCAATTAAACATAAACATAATCAATTATCAACTTCCATGGTCAATCAAGTCACATCTTAGTTTGCAATTTAGGAAGAAAGGGAATACATGGGTCCAAGAGAGATTTTCATCAAAAACCATCAATAATACAACAATCTAACCACAAACCATCATAATTAACCACAATAGATCATAATTGAACAATATAAATCGTTTTAGAAGAAGACCATGTTTAGAGTAAAACATTTAGATTTTGGAAGTCTTAAAAACACACTTTGAAGGGACTTCTTAGGGGATAGCTACCCAAGAATGAAGAGCATCCATACCTTAGGTTGAATTCCTCACGAATTTGGAGAATAAAGGTTGGTTCTTGAACCCCTAGCTTGAACTTCTTCTTTGTTCTTCAATGGAGTTTAGAGAGAGAAAATTTTGAGAGGGAAGTGGGTTTGAGTTTGGGCCTTGTGAGTTGTGAGGAACTAAGTGAAGTTTTATGACTTAAAACTACTTATATGAGTCTATAATAATTTATAATAACCGTCCCCACCCATACTTAATTAATTATGATTTTATTAAAATGTTTTAGCCTTGGCCAATTTCCTTGATAGCATCACATGCCTCATCCACGAGTCCCCACCTACGGGGCGTCGACTGATCCACAGACCGTACTGGTCACTCGTGGATTGGGGCTGAGGCTTGTCTTTTGGCCTTGGTCCAGGACTCATCCACGAGCCCCCATCTACGGGGCGTGGTATGGCTACGGACTGTACTGTCTAGGCGTCAATAGGGACTAAGCCTAGGGAGTTTTGGGGGAGTTTGGTGAAGCCAAGTGTTGACTCACGACTCCCATCTGTGGGGCGTGAGTCAACCTATGACTCGTAGGTTGAGTCTCGTAGCTTCATGCTATTTTTGAAAGCTTTGGGCAGCCCCCCCCCCCCCCTTGGTCATCCTCAAGGATCCTTGGGGTGTCCTTGGGGGGGAGGCATGCCTTGACGTCTAGGGACTTAAACTCAGTACTAAGTTAGGGAGGTCATTTTACGACTATCACCTTGACGTTAACCCTTTTTAGGACACTAGATTACATGTTACGCTCTATCTTAGTTCATTAGATTTCCGGGGTGTTAAATTACGTGCCCGTTTCCGTAGATTTTTCCCATGATTCCAAGAGGACATCAATCCCAAAATGATCCTCTTCAAACTCAGCCCCGCTTGCTTGCCCGGAAGGGCCCGGAAGAGGAAGTGATCCCCCGACACTAAAAACAAAAATCCCAGAGAGAAGCTGAGAACACAAAATCCCTAAATGGGATAGCAAATAGTTCCTTAGAAAAAATATAAATAAAGAGATACTAAATAAAATAAGAATAAAAATAAATAGATTAATAAACCGGTATTTTCTCTTTGAACGAAAACCAAAAAATCTCAAAATAAGGATCAACCCCATAATCACTAAAAGGAACAGCATGAGACACTTACCAGTTATTCGAATTGGCATTACTCTAACAGCGAAATGCCCCAGAAAGGTTGCAATAAGAGAGAGAACGCCTCTAAAGAAAAAAGGTGACATAATAGGTCAGAATTTGTTCTCTCGCTCCTTGCTGGAGGAGCGGCATACCGGAAAAAAAAGCCCTTCCTCGGATTCGAACCGATGACTTTCTTAGCCTATTTCTAAAGGGCGAACTGATCAACTTGCATGTGTTAAGC
>NW_006239131.1:489834-502340 GCF_000226075.1 Solanum tuberosum
CTCATCCACTTTAGAACCATAGAAGGTAGGGGCATTCATCCTTGTGAAATCTGTAATTCTTGAGGTGGGAGTACTTGCAATGGGGTTCACACGAACTCTAGGATCCCTAGTGATTTAAGCCGTCATAGCTTTGGCTTGGGTGTCCATAGCTTGAGTTTGGGCCATTATGGCTTGGGTTATCATTTGCATAGAGGCCCTAAACTCGACTCGAGTCACATTTGTCGGGTTAACTGGAGCTTGCTCACCTAGATGAATTTGAGGCCCTTGATGACCTTGGGGAGGAACTCCCTAATCATTAGCAATCTCCTCTTCCATTCTTCTTGCGGCAACTCTTCTTGTATTCATATTCCTATATGCACAAGAAAAGGGTTTGGAGAAGGACTTCATAAGGTAAAAACTCTAAGGCACGACTAATGAGTAATCAAAGACGTGAAAAGTTCCTAAGCATCTTATAGCCTCTCATTCATACTTATAGCCTCTCATTCATAAGTGTGGCGTGCTTCACACTTATGAATAAGACTCTACTATATGTGGTTCATGAGACATCACCCTAGAATCTTTCTAAACCCTAAGCTCAGATACCAAGTTTGCACGACCAAGAGTACCCGCTAGGCGTGACACGACTTAATTGACCTCGAAGGGGTCGCATACAAGCCCTTAGCGTCATCATCACATAAAGACGTAGAAAAATACAGAGAAATTAAAAACTTTTACAATAGTAGTCACCTTCTTTCATAGAGGAAAATAGGAAACTAGACTTGTCTCAATCACCATCTAAACATAAGAGTACAAATAGCTACGGACAAAGCCCTTTACATCAATAAAATCTCCATGAATAGGAAAATACAACATAGTCTAGAATATAGAAGGAAACTAAAATCAATAGCAACTCGTCCTCGAACTTGAAGACTCACCAAACCTAGGGAATAGTCGACCCAAGCTTCACCTTCAAGGAAGTAGTAACTATCAACGACCGGAACTTACACTCATAGTAAAGTAGAAAATATGGAAATAGCACAATTAATTGTACTAAGTATGGATACCATGCACAAAATCCTTAAAACATGCATAAAAGGGACATTTAGTTGAAATCATGCCTTTGTCATGTTTGAAAACCAATATGCACATTTATGAAGAAACATAAGCCAACCCAACATATAAGCAACCCACAACAATACTAGTGCAATCCAAAGGGAAGATCCCATAACCCTACCAGATGTTAAGTATCACATTTAGGCCACCTACCACATACATATATTAGCTTACCCTTGTCATAGCAACCATTCATAAAAGTGAAGACATTCATATTCATATCATTAATAATTACCATTTAATACATAGTTCATGAGTCATCAGATCATCATAGCATAAGAGGACCTTATCACAACCCCTCTTAGAGTCCACATGTGCAATGTCTGAGTGAAGTCCCATACCCCACTCACACTAAGTAACACCTTTACGAAGTCATAATTAAAGTCCATGTTCTTACCATAATTCATATTCATATCATTTAGGGAAGCTTTGGATTAACCCGACATAGACCATGTGAGCTACATGGAATCCGATGTTGTACCCCCACACCGAAAAGAGGTGTCTTACTTGCCTAAGGTAGAACATACATTTTAGCTATTTAGGTGGATCCACTAGCTTAGACCTATGTGGGCACATAGTTATGGGGTAGGGAGATTGCTACTAGAAAACTTAACTACTAACGTGTAGGTTTCCATCTTATGAGACAGCGTATTGGGAACTTAACTACTAGTGTGAAGGAAACCATATCATACTCCTATCCACTCGATCCTACGCACAACTCCCTTTAATAGTCATAATAATCATTTACCTAAGTTCATAATCATAAGAGAGTGTATTAGACAATCATGTCAGCATACCATCATAATACCTCATAGGTTCTGTAACACCCCAGAAATTCTATGACTTAAGTTAGAGCCTCACCTTGTGAATAATGACTTAAAAATAGTTAAAATGATGTTTATAAACCTAAATTAATTCAATTGACATGGTTTGAAATAGTAAAAGTCTAAACGTCAAGAAACAACCACGACATCCAGAAACTAGATAAGAATGTGTTTTAGTGTGTCCTTAGGTTTTAGGCAGGTTTGGGAGTGTCGTATGATGGTATAATCTTGTAAAAAGGTCTAAATTAGGTACATATATGTTTATAGGGTCAAAACGTTCGAATACGACACCCCGGGGCCACCCTAAGGGACCTCGAGGAGGACCCCAACCTTGGCCAAGCAAGCTGCCAAGGCAACTTGCAAATTGCACTTGGTGGGAATAGCTCCGCGTCGCGGACTAGCTCCCCCATGGAGCAAAAAGTTTGCTCACGACGTGGTCGTGTCGCAGACTCTACTGTCTAAAAATTTAATTCCAAATATCTTCAGGGAACAGCTCCGCGTCGCGGACTTGTTCTGCGATGAAAATGCAGAAATTCAGAAATTGATTTTTACTTCATTAAAGAGTCCAACTAAGTGAGGGGTATTTAGGGTACTTTAGGCTACGTGTATATAATGATTTTTAAGTGAATTTACCTCAGTTTTATCACTCAAACACAAAACCTCAAAGATCTAGACCTAAAGTTCCTCCTTCTCTCTACTCTCTCTCTCCTCAAGAACTCCATTAAAGAAGATTGGAGCTTCAAGAAGAAGAAAAACTCTCCAAGGTTTCAGCTCGGATTTTTGTGGTTAATTTATCAACAAAGTATGGTAGCTTGTCACTCTTGGGATTCCTTTCCCCAAGAGGCCCTTTCAAGATGAATTTCAAAATCTCCAATTTTTAGGTTTCAATCCAAAAACGTGGGTCTTCTTTCTAAAGTGAAATTGATGTTATAAACTGACTTTGATTGATTTTATATGAACAATTATGGATGAACTTATGTTGTATTGGTGGTTTCTTGAATAATTCCCAATGAGACCCATGTTTCTCCTTCTTTTCCTAATTCTAACCCTAGTTTGTGTTGGATATTGATTGAAGGTTATGAATTGAATGTGATATTATGTAATTCATGTTTGTATGATGATTCTACCCTAGGTTATGTATAATTTCTATGAAATTAGGGTTGAGTCTTTGAATGAAGCCTTGAAGGCTATGAAGGGAATATGCCAATTGCTTATATTGATGTTGATTATGTTATTACTTCATGAATTACCTTGTATTATGTATTGGTTATGAATTGTTTGGTAATTGAAGTATGGATGTCCCATAAAGGGAAAGAAGGTATGAAGGTTGGTTCTTTTTTGAACTGAAGTATGAAAGGTGAATTACTTAGATTGTAATGATGCTATACCTAATGTGTTGTTGTGGTGTTGATGACCTAGTTTCCTCATCCTTAACCATCTACACTTGAATTAGCTATGAAGTATGTATGTATGTTATGGTATGATTGCTATATGATTGAAAGGTAGTTTTCATGATTATAATGTAATGTAAAGTGAAAGGTTTACTTACTTGCTAAGTTTTCTAAAGTGAAAGGATTGTTACTCACTTATGAACACATATGAGCTATTATGGTAAGATGTCTACATAAGAGTCTAGTAAAGGCTAATGTGAACTTATGTGATGACTAAAGATGATTACAAAAGGGAATTAGATGCTTAGCACCGAAAGGGCATGTAAATGAGATGGGGGTCTCACGTTTAGTATGTCTGGCTCCCCACATGGGTTTCCTCACGTTTAGCAAGTCCGGATTAGCCATGTTATGTGTTGTCTCATGAGATGGAAACTCCCATGTTTAGTAAGTTGGGGTTTCTAGAAGCAATCTCCTTGACCCCTATCTATGTGCCCACATAGGACTCTAGCTTAGTGGATCTACCTAGATAGCTATGTACGAATGGTTACACCTTAGGCAAGTGTTAACCCTCTCTTTTCAGTGTGGGAGTAGAACACCGAATTCCAGGTAGCTCTCATGATATATATCAGTTATTGCAATATTTCCCTAATGTAAAAGTAAATGAATGTATGAAAGGTGTGAACTATTACTAGGGCTTTCTTAAGGGTTTCTACATAGTGTAATGGAGGGTATGGGACAGTATCTAACTCCGATCACAGAGTCAAGGACTAAAAAGTAGTAAAATGCAAGACTATAGGAAATATAGAGTGCGGGTGTGATTGTATGAAGTTAAAAAGTGAGGGAATGTGAAAGAGTTGGAAATTTTAAACCTTTGGCCTTTTAAAAAACCGTCCAGTTCGCGTCCTTTCGGTGATGTTATTTTTCCTCGCTGAATTTTATAGGACCTCAAATTAATGTGGGGGTCCAAACGACGGACAAAGTCAGGCTCTCCGACCTATTCGGCGAGTCGCCAACTTGTCCATGGGCCCGCCAAGTTTTACAGACTCCGTCTTCATAATTTCTTGAGTCCAACGGCGGTCCAAGTTGGCCTCGCCGACCTCTTCATCGAGTTTTCGACTGGACATTTTGCTTGCCAACTGGCACTTTTCAAACACATTATACACTTCAACCTGTACAATCAACACCCGTTATTCCAAAAACAAAATATAAAGTAATAAAAACATGGGTTACCTCCCAAGAAGTGCCTTAGTTAACATCGTGGCACGTCGCAAGTACCCCTTCAAGCTTCGTTCTTGGGGTTCGCCATAGTATCACTAGGCAACCCCCTTGTTGTCTCGGGTTAAAATGTGACGAAATTTGTCCTAGTTGGGTCTCCAACTTCTTGATAGAGACGGAATGAGAGGTAACCGTCTGGTTGAGGTTGATACATCTTCCGTCATTTCCTTCAAAACCTTATCAAACCCTTCAACCTTGATGAGAATACGAGAGAGAATATCCTCAGTCCGGCCACCCTCAGAATCTTTGGGCTTTTGATGCTCGTAAGGAGGAACATACCTATCCTTCTCCCCATCTCTTTCTTTCCAGGTGGAATTCCGCTCACTTCACTCTCTATCATGGTCTCTACAACCCTCATCTCTATTCCAACCTTGGTTACCAGCCAGCCTTGGGTAGTTTGCATGATAATCTGTTCCTTGGTTCGCTAGAAAGTTCACTTTGTCAGTGTACAACGTTTCAAAGTTGGCTTCATCGGGGTTTACAGAACACACACCTACAACACTGACACTCCTAGCACTAGCTTCCAAGACATTTTCGGCCAAAATGTCAAGTTGGGTCATCATCTTTGCGATGTTCTGGTCCCTCTCTTGATCTTTCTCAATCAGCTTTTTTGTCAATTCTGAAAGTGAGAGTGGAGACCTGATCTTCACGGGTGAACCATGGCCGGTTAATTATTGTCATGCCATCCAAGAGTTGGGTTGCTATCATATAAGGCTGTTGCATTAAACCTCCTAACTAAAGTTGATCTGCAACTCCTTTGTTCACTGAATCAATCCTTCGGTAAAAGTATTGACAGCAAAACATTGTTTGGCAGTCCATGAGTTGGGTATTGCAGCACCAACTTCTTAAATCTTAGCCAGGTCTCATGTATTGGCTCACCCTTTAAGCGCTTGAAGATTTGGATGTTGTCCCCAAGAGTCATCATCTTCGAAGGAGGCAAAAATTGCACTGGGAATGCGGTGACAAGCTCTTCCCATGAAGTAATAGAATCTTTTTGCAACTTCGCTAACTACTTGCACGCTTCTCCCATTAGATAAAATGGGAATAACCTTAACCGGACCGAATCTTGGGATATGTTCTTAAAGGAGAACGTCTCATAGACATAAACAAAGTTTCTTAAATGCTAATGGGGATCCTCATGAGCCAACCCACCAAACAACCCTTTCAATTGCAAGAGCTGCAACATGGTGCTTGTAATGTGGAACACAACGTTCCCTTCAGCCTGAGGCAAGCAAATGGCACCAACTGCACCCACTAGATTTGGGTCATTGATGATAGGTACATTGACATCATTTAGGTTTTTGATGTCATCTTGGTGGCCTACTTGGCTACCATTGCTTCCGTTGACACACATTTCCTCTGTTTCAAACAGCAACACAAAAATCAAAACTAAAAATAAGTAGAGTCAACTATGACTAACAAGAACAAAATTCAACTTCACAAAAAGAATCTCAAACAACACCACACCCCAACAGCGGTGCCATTTTGGTTTAACGTTTCAACCACACCTCATCCAATTCTAGGGGTTCAACGACTGCAAATCAGTATAAAACCCAACTAAATGAGTTGGGGTCGAATCCCACACGGAGCGGTACGTGTTCCCAATTCAATTAGGAAGTTGAACATGTTCGAATCAGTCATAGGAATAAAAGTGATCGAACAAAGACATCATTCAAGTTAAGGGGTAACACGAATGTCAAATTGAGGGTTTTGGTTTTAATTATCAACTACAAACAGTGGCAAACAATATGAAATAACAATAATGAGACGGGTTCTTGGGATGTGATCGATTATAGGCTAATATAGACAAATGGGTAATTGCAACTATTAGTAAATAGCTAGATATTAGTAAGTAAGTTACGCTATAGTGGAGATAAACTTTCTCTTGAACAATTTACCCCGAATCAAGTTGATTTCTCTCGAACATCAACAAGCATGCAAAATAAGAACATCCCACACCTTAGTCCATTCACTCTCTCAAGCTGAATGTGTGAAATTGGGTTTAGGATTCACTCTCTCGAGCTGAACCCAGATCAACCCAATACCTACTGACCATCAACCAATAATTTTGGTTCTAAAACCTCTATTTCTAGCAGGCCAAGAACACAAACATAGAACTGCATTTGCAACAACAATTCTTAAATTAATCCATAATTAATGATTGAACTCACTTCTAAATAGCATATAAACTAACAATTAGCAATACCCATAAACTAAATCAGCCCATAATCACATAATCACACCCCAAGAATTGGGGTTTTAGCTAGACATTATAAAAAGATAAAAAATGTTACCAAATTGAGTTTCCATCAACTGGTAAGATTGATTTTGTCTTTACAATATTCCAAGTAGAAGAGTCTCAAAGACCCACTTCCAATTTCTCAAAAGTGAATTTCTTCAATCCTTCAAAGCTTCTCAAAAGTGAACTTCAATTCTTCAAAGCTTAGGAAAAACTAGAGAAAACTGTCTCACAGTTCAAAACACAAAAATAGATTAAAAATATATGATCTGAGATACTAAACTAAATGTTCAAAAATGAATTTACAGTTGCCAAAAATGTGCCGCGAAGAGTCACTCGGCGAAGTAAGTCGGGCTCGCCGAACCACTCGGGAACCCGCCCTTTGGTCACTTCCATCGCCTTTCTGCCTTGCCATTCCGCATCCTCAAGGTCTGTAACTTTGGGCAATCTAGCACTGCATCGCGGAACTACTCGGCGATCCACCGACTACTCCTTATCATCGCCGACTTTGTTTTTTCCCTCAGGGCTTGGCACACTAGAACTTTAGGAGGTCACATGGCCATTCAACGACTCGCCAAGTGAACTTGGTGATCCCCAAGCTTGCCTTTCTTCATTCTTTCATCTCGTTTTGTTCCTTTTTGCTTGTTAGGGTCTTTGCTTTGTTCCTCAATCCCTAAACCTTAAAATCAAGGATTGTACATTAGTTATTGTCACAAATTAAGAATTTAACGACACTAATTCTATATATACAAAGCCTTAAAATGAGTTCAAATCTCAGACTTATCGTGGACGTTTTTTAAAACCTTAGCGATGGAGCGAGTTTGTCCCGAGGGACAAACATGAGCATTTTCAAGTTCAAACGAACCCCAAAGCAGGTAAACCCATGCCGAATTTAGTGTGCTATAGTCAATGGATTTTTGTTATTCGAAATTCTTGAAAAAAATAGCTTAAATTTTTCAAGGACGTCCATTAAGACCTTAACAATGGAGCGAGTTCGTCTCGAGGAGCAAACGGGTGCATTTTGAAGTTCAAACGAGCCCCAAAAGCAGGTGAACTAGATTTTGCCGATTTTCATGTGCTATAGTCAATGAATTTTTTGTGATCCGTAATTCCCCAAAAAATGGCTGAAATTTTTCATGGACGTCTGTTAAGACCTTAGAAATGGAGCAAGTTCGTCACGAGGGAAAAACGTGGATATTTTCATGCTCAAATGAGCCCCAAAGTAGGTATACCCAAATTTTGTCTATTTTTGTGTGTTATATAGTCCATTGATTTTTCGTGATCCGAATTCCCAAAAAAAATGGCCAAATTTTTTTCATGGACGTCTGTTAAGAACTTAGCAATGGAGCGAGTTCGTCCTTAGGGGAAAACCGTCACATTTTCAAGTTCAAACGAGCCCCAAAGAAGGCAAACCAAAATTTGTCGATTTTTGTGTGCTATAGTTAATGGATATTTTGTCATCCGAAATTCCCAAAAAAATGGCCGAAATTTTTCATGGATGTCTGTTAAGACCTTAGCAGAGGATCAAGTTCATCTCGAGGGGTAAACAGGTGCATTTTCAAGTTCAGATGACCACTAAAGTAGGTAAACCAGATTTTGCCTATTTTTGTGTGCTATAATCCATGGATTTTTTTGTTATCTGGAATTCCAAAACAAAATGGCCGAAATTTTTCATGGACGTTCCTTAAGACCTTAGCGATGGAGAGAGTTTGTCCCTAGGGGAAAACAAACACATTTTTAAGTTTAAGCGAGCCCCAAAGCAGGTAAACCGAGATTTTGCCAATTTTCTTGTGCTATAATCCATGAATTATTTGTGATCCGGAATTCCTGGAAAAAATGGCCAAAAATTTTCATGGACGTACGTTAATACTTTAGCAATGGAGCGAGTTCGTCCCGAGGGGCAAACATGTGCATTTTCAAGTTCAAACTAGTCTTAAAGTAGGTAAACCCAGATTTTGCCGATTTTCGTGAGCTATATTTTAGGGATTTTTTGTGATCTAGATTTTCCAAAAAAACAAATGGCTGAACTTTTCCTAGACATCCTTTAGGACCTTAGAATTGGAGAGAGTTTGTCCCAAGGGAAAAACAGATGCATTTTAAAGTTCAAACGAGCCCCAAAGTAGGTATACCCAGATTTTGCCGATTTTCGTGTGCTATAGTCTATGATTTTTATTGTGATGCGTAATTCCTAAAAAAAATTGGCCGAAATTTTTCATGGACGTCCGTTAGGACCTTAGAAATGGAGTGAGTTCGTCTCGAGAGGTAAACATGAGCATTTTCAAGTTCAACCTAGCCCCGAAATAGGTAATCACTAATTTTGCCAATTTTCGTGTACAGTCCATGGATTTTTTGTGATTCAGCATTCGTGAAAAAAATGGCCGAATGTTTTTACAAACGTCCGTGAAGACCTTAGCAATGGAGCGACTTTTTCTTGAGCGGCAAATGGGTGCATTTTCAAGTTCAAATGAGCCCCAAAGCTGGTAAACACATATTTTGCCGATTTTCGTGTGCTATAGTACATAGATTTTTCGTGATCCAGAATTCACGAAAAAAATTGCCAAAATTTTTCATGGATGTCCGTTAAAACCTTATAAATGGATCGAGTTCTTCCCGAGGGGCAAATGGGCGCATTTTCAAGTTCAAACGAGCCCCAAAGCAGGTGAACCCGAATTTTGTCAATTTTTGTGCGCTATAGTCAATGGATTTTTGGTGAACCAGAATTCCCAAGAAAAAATGACTGAAAGTATTCATGGACATCTGTTATGACCTTAGAAATGGAACGAGTTCTTCCCAAAGGGAAAACGTGTGAGACCTCGTGGTTTTTTTCCATAATATGTGTTTCATTGCATGAGTGCATGGGGCTTATATTACTTGGTGTATCATTTCATGAGAATAAGTTTGCAAAAGGGAGGTAAACACTAAAGAATTAGACTAACATTATGGGTCAAGGATGTCCATAAACAAGTTTGAGTTAATGAATGTTTATTCTAACACCCCGCCCGTTGGGAATGTTTCAGTTAACCGGTACCTATGGGGATAAGACAAAGAGTTTCTTATATGCTAATAAGGATGTTTTATAAGGCGATTAGTCGCCTAATGATCGTAAAATAAGTTTTGAAGGCTTATCAAAGAAATTTACACTAACCTTTGTTAACATTTATTTCCCAACTTGCAAGACTTCAAAACTTATTGAGAGATATTTAGATTTTAGTAAGAATGCACAAGCAGGCACGTGAAGGTGGGCCCTTAGCTCCTATGTTGGTTTAGCTTTATAAGATCTGATTTCTCCTTCATTTTATCTCATTATTTCGACCAAAATAAGAAGAAAATAGTCCTAATCCTCTCTAAAGGTTCCGTTATCATACAACAAAATATCTACAACATTTCAACGTGGTTTCACCCTTGGAACGTTCATAGAGATTGTGTTACTTGTTTCCTCCTCGATGGTTGTGATTTGAAGGATTCTTCATGGTGAATGAGTCTCGTTTTTTTATGTGGTGTTGCTGCTGTTTGGAGGTAATAATTCTCACCCTTCATTTTATTGTATGAGTCCATGTTATAGCGATGCTATATAAGCAAAAACATGAATAGACGGTTGGAAAAATCGTATTTGGATAGTTACGTGATGTTGGGCTGTTTTGAAATATTTTTATAGGATTGTTGTTGCTGGAATTTTCGAAAAAGCTTTGTATGTGTGTGGTTCTTGTTGAGATAAGTCTGGAAGAGAAGCATAAGTATAGATGGGAGATGCTCGACTTTGTTATCATTATGGGCATAGATTTGTGAAAGCCTTGTTATACCAATGTCGACTACCGAGAGAATACTGTTAGATTTCTGTTCCCAGATTTGATTTCAAGACTTATAGTTTAACATAGAAGATTGTGCTTTCTAGAAAGTATTTCCTAGGATGGGTATTATGTGATTCGTCAAGAACGAGAAGTCGAGTTAAGTTGAGTCCAAGGTACGTAGGGCCATATAAGATTATTTGGAGCATTGGCAAGGTGGCGTACAAGCTTGATATACCTTCAGAATCTGAAGCGGTCCATCTAGTATTCCATGTATCTATGTGGTAGAGGTGCATTGGAAATGCTTCACGGATAATACGCGTTGAATATATTCGTGTCTCTAAGGATCACTTGTCATATGCTGAGGTGTTAGTGTCTATGTTTTATTGGCATGTAAGAAAGATTTGGACTAAAGAAGTGGTTTATGTGAAAGTGTTACGGTGGAATAACAACTTTGAGGAAATAACTTGAGAATCCGAGGAGAAAATAAGGAAGAAGTACCCCCAACTATTGACGACTTAATATTTGACAAGCATTCATTTACACAAACTTAATTGGATTTTAAAAACCTGAAAAATGTAGTTTATATGGCTAGTTAGGAGTTGGATATACAAAGCCTTGTAATTAGATTTTTTGAATTGGATTGAAGATTTGCAGATGTAACAAATATATCCTTTCTAATAGCACAGTAGCAGCAATGAATACAACCAAGGAATTGTTTGAATCCATTCGCGGATGAATGTTTTTAAGGAGGGGAGAATGTGAGACCCCATGGTTCTTTCGCATAATATGTGTATCATTGCATGAGTGTATGGGGATTATATGATTTGGTGTATTATTTCAAGAGAATAAGTTTGCAAAGGGGAGGTCAAAACCAAAGAATTTAGACTAACGTGATGGGTCAAGGATATCCTTAAACAAGTTTGAGTTAAAGAGTGTTTATTTTTAACACCCCACCTGTTCGAAACGTTTAAGTTAACCGGTACCTTTGCGGATAAGACAAAGAGTGTCTTATATGCTAATAAGGATGTTTTATAAGGTGATATAGTCGCTTAATGTTCGTAAGTTAAGTTTGGAAGTTAAGCAAGTTGGGAAATAAAAGTTGACAAAGGTTCGAGTAAGTTTCTTGGATAAACCTTCCAAAATTTGGGTTAAATGTTTACGAGCTTTTCTTCCAATATAGAAATCTTTAGAAGAACCCCAATATATGAAATCGAAGGTCTACAAGCCAACTTTCCAACGCACTAAACCATTTGTCCATACGACTTCAGAATTGAAAAGATATTCAGATTTTAGTGCGACAGCACAAGTAGGCATGTGAAGGTGGGCCCCAGCTCCTATGTCGGTTTAGCTCTATAAGATCTGATTTCTCCTTCGTTTTATATCATTATTTTCGACCAAAATAAGAAGAAAACAGTCCTAAATCTTCTCTAAAGGTTACCCTATCAAACTAGTAAAGATCTACAAGATTTCAACGTGATTTCACCCTCGGAACGTTCAGAGAGATTGTGTTACTTCTTTCCTCCTCGTTGGTTGTGATTTGAAGGATTCTTCATGGTGAAGGTGTCTCATTTTTTATGTGGTGTTGCTGCTGTTTGGAGGTAATAATTCTCACCCTTCATTTTATTGAGTGAGTCAAAGTTATAACTATGCTATATAAGCATGAACATGAAGAGACGGCTGGAAAAATTGTATTTGGATAGTTACGTGATGTTGGGCTATTTTGAAGTATTTCTTTGATATTTTTGTTGCTGGAATTTTCGAAAATGCTTTGTATGTGTGAGGTTCTGGTTGATATGAGTCAGGAAGAGAAAAAGAAGTATAGATGGGTACTAAATTGTAAGATAAAGTAGTATAACATTGGTTCTATTATTGCATTGCAATTTTCAAATTGTTTCTT
>NW_006239131.1:503242-518017 GCF_000226075.1 Solanum tuberosum
AATTTGAAATCAGTCCTCCTTCCTAGTTAATTTATATTTTTGAAAATTTTAAAATAAACGTCGACCTCCAAAACTCTTAAATGTAAATCGTATGTTTAAACTACTAAAGTACGGGTTTTTCGGAAATACTTTCTTTTACACACTACTAAGGAAACATATATAGATACTACGTGAAGAACTTTATGCTCTTTATGAACATCCTCAAGTTTAAGTTGCCTTTCTAAATCCAAGTTAAGTGTCCCCATTTAATCTACAAGTATATGAGGTTCTACGAGACATTTACATGTGTCTCAGAGAGTGCACAAGCCGTGTCTTGTTTATTCTTGTTTATGGGTGTGTTGTGCACCACACTTATAATTGAGAGGCTATAGGGCATTTAGGATTGGTTACATTTCTTTCAATTTATATATCGTGCTATAGAGATGAGTTATAAGTATGTACGAAATCTGAATAGTGCTTTGATTTTCTTTTATGCTCAAGAGGAATTATCGAGGCTTTACACTAGAGATTATTAGTCATCAGAATTTGTGGACGTAATATAGTGAGATGCTCGACTTTGTTATCAATATGGGCATAGATTTGTGCAAGCCTTGTTATACCAATGTCGACTACCTAGAGAAGACTGTTAGATTTCTGTTCCCAGATTTGATTTCAAGACTTAAAGTTTGACATAGAAGATTGTGTTTTCTAGAAAGTATTGCCTAGGAAGGGTATCATGTGATTTGTCAAGAACGAGAAGTCGAGTTAAGTTGAGTCCAAGGTATGTAGGGCCATATAAGATTATTTGGAGCATTGGCAAGGTGGCGTACAAGCTTTATATGCCTTCAGAATCTGAAGCGGTCCATCTAGTATTTCATGTATCTATGTGGTAGAGGTGCATTTGAAATGCTTCGCAGATTATGCGCGTTGAGTATATTCGTGTCGCTAAGGATCACTTATTATATGCTGAGGTGTTAGTATCTATGTTTTATTGGCATGTAAGAAAGATTTGGACTAAAGAAGAGGTTTATGTGAAAGTGTTATGGTGGAATAACAACTTTGAGGAAATAAGTAGAAGTATCCCCGACTATTGACGACTTAAGCTGAGTTGTGTGTAAATATTTGAGAAGCATTCCTATACACAAACTTGATTGAATTTTAAATACCTCAAAAATACAGTTTATATGGCTTGTCGGGAGCTAGATATACGAAGCCTTGTAATTAGATTTTCCGAACTGGATTTAAGATTTGCAGATGTAACAAATATATCCTTGCTAATAGCACAGTAGCAGCAATGAATACAACCAAGAGATTGTTTGAATCCATTCGCGGATGAATGTTTTTAAGGAAGGGAGAATGTGAGACCCCGTGGTTCTTTTGCATAATATGTGTATCATTGCATGAGTGTATCAGGCTTATATGATTTGGTGTATCATTTCAAGAGAATAAGTTTTCAAAGGGGAGGTCCAAAACAAAGAACTAGAGTAACGTTATGGGTCAAGGATGTCCTTAAACAAGTTAGAGTTAAAGGATGTTTATTCTAATACCCCGCCCGTTCGGAACGTTTAAGTTAATCGGTACCTTTGGGGATAAGACAAAGAGTGTCTTATATGCTAATAAGGATGTTTTATAAGGTGATATAATCGCCTAATGATCGTAAGTTAAGTTTAGAAGTCAAGCAAGTTGGGAAATAAAAGTTGACAAAGGTTAGAGTAAGTTTCTTTGATAAACCTTCTGAAATTTGGGTTAACTGTCTCAGAGCATTTCTTCCAATATATAAAGCTTTAGAAGAACCCCAATATATGAAATCGAAGGTCTACGAGTCTACTTTCCAATGACTAAACCATTTGTCCATACGACTTCAGAATTGAAAAGATATTCAGATTTTAGTGCGACAGCACAAGTAGGCACGTGAAGGTGGCCCCCAGCTCCTATGTCGGTTTAGCTCTATAAGATCTGATTTCTCTTTCGTTTTATATCATTATTTTCGACCAAAATAAGAAGAAAACAGTCTAAATCCTCTGTAAAGGTTCCCCTATCATACAAGCAACGATCTACAAGATTTCAACGTGATTTCACCCTCGGAACGTTCATAGAGATTGTGTTACTTCTTTCCTCCTCGGTGGTTGTGATTTGAAGGATTCTTCATGGTGAAAGAGTCTCGTTGTTTTATGTGGTGTTGCTGCTGTTTGGAGGTAATAATTCTCACTCTTCATTTTATTGAGTGAGTTAAAGTGATAGCTATGCTATATAAGCATGCATATGAATAGACGGTTGGAAAAATTGTATTTGGATAGTTACGTGATGTTGGGCTGTTTTGAAGTTATTTTCTGATATTTTTGTTGCTGGAATTTTCGGAAATGCTTTGTCTGTGTGAGGTTCTTGTTGATATGAGTCAGGAAGAGAAGAAGAAGTATAGATGGGTATTTAATTGTAAGATAAATTAGTATAACATTGGTTCAATTATTGCATTGCAATTTTTAAATTGTTTCTCTTTCGTTCAACGTCTTGTGTTTAAGGAGACTGTTTGTTATTGACAAGACATGTTAAAGTACTGCAAGCGCCATCAAGTTTAAGTTAAGGTTTTGCCTTTTAACATCTTATTCCTTATGAAGAGAAATATATGACTTCAAATGTCATTATTGGACGACCGTATAGGTTGATGATTGGAAGCAGTGAGTTCAAGTTATTATGGTTATATTGAACAATTATAGGACTGCATTACATATTTTTTTTATGGCTTTAATAGTTTGAAGACTCGCGGTTAGGATTTGGTTATGGTTATTTTGGGGTTGAAAAAGAGGAGTGTGTAGATGCGCCGTATTTTTATTGTTGTGCAGGCATACTCTATTTGGTTGTTGTTGACTATTGCGTATGTCTGTACTTGTTAATAGCTGCTGCGAAAATGTATGTTATGTCGTCAATTTGGGGTTCTAATTTGGAGAAGAAAAGGTAATGAAGCATACATTCAAAAATGGTTTGGCAAGGTAATCACTCTGCTAGTGAGCTCTAAATTGCTTCTTTGACCCTTACGTGTTAATATTCTTCCTGTAATGGTTGTGTGACATGATTTTCTGCAGACTACCTACTGTAAGGAAGGGGTACAATCCATATTGATACAACAAGACCTATAATTGAGGTATATTAAGGCAAATCACTATACTTCCTTTGAGCACAAAATTTTGTATCTAAATCGTCAAATATTGTTTTACTACTCTATTAGGAGAAAGACCTTTTGTGAAAAGCATTGATATTGCAGCTGGTGTATTTTTGTGACTCCATTATGTTGCTATTCCACTCGTTCAGTTAGATAGGGTATTTGACATCTTTATGTCATTTTGTTGATTCTCTTGACTATAGGTCCTTGTGTACAAATTCGTATTCTTCTTTAGGTGTAGTAACTTAAAAAGATTAGGATGAACATTATGAATTTGAAATCAATCCTCATTTCTCGCTAATTTATATTTTTGAAAATTTTAAAATAAAGCATCGACCTCCAAAACTCTTAAATGTAAATCGTATGTTTAAACTACTAAAGTACGGATTTTTTTAAAATACTTTCTTTTACAAACTGCTAAGGAAACATATATAGATACTAAGTGAAGAACTTTAAGCTCTTTATGAACATCCTCAAGTTTAAGTTGCCTTTCTAAATCCAAGTTAAGTGTTCCAGTTTAATCTACAAGTATATAAGTTTCACGAGATATTTACATGTGATACGAAAGTGATTACGAGATTATGAGGACAAGAGTACCAACTAGCCAAGATTGGCAACATGATTCAGGTAACAAATGCATTACAAATCCATGACATTACATGCTATGCACTCTACTTCCGATCTATAATCGGAAGGCATGGAGCCTATTGCCTATATTTATACGTATGAGACACAGATGGCCACAAGTTGGAGAATATGATCCCAGTTCGCTACCGGAAGGCACCACCATTGCTAGCACTTGGTTGGGTATGACATGCATTTGCATTTATGTATATATTTATTCACGACATATGATTATGCGAGCACACCATGCATTTTTAATTTATATAAGGTTTGATGATGTGAGCCGTGGTGGCTACCAGAGTTTCTGTTTCAGGTGGTATCTTTATTACCCTTTCTACAATAACTATTTATCATTCTATTTTTTGCCTTACATACTAGTACATTTTTATTCGTACTAATGTCCCGTTGCCTGGGGATGGTGCTTTTTTGTTTCGTGCGTGTAGGTCTAGGTAGGGATTCTGATTGACCCCTCTGTGAGGATTCGCGGTTCAATTGCGAGCTGGTAAGATCCACCTCTTCCTGGATGTTACTTTTATTGTACATTTTGGGTATAATCGGGGCCTTTTCCCGACCGGTGCTTATGTCACTCTTAGAGGCTATTGTGGACATGATATTTTAGGTTTCTTTCTGCAGCTTCTAGTCTCCAGCCCCATAGGCTTGGCATGTATATATATGTATGTACGTACATATATATTCATTTGCAGCCTTGTCGGCTAGCTAGTACTTTATTATCTTTGGCTTGTCTATCTTCGTCTATATGACTTTCTGATAGTCAGGTGATGATGACCTTAAGGGTCCAGTCGTAGTATATTAGATGTTATGCTGCCCAACCTTCTAGGTTCATAGTTGAGTCGGTATGTTTTAGTGGATAACTCGATCGCATAAGGTGCCGACTGCCAGTCACGCCTCCCCTAATTTGGGGCGTGACAAAATGACGGATTTTCAACTTCAAATGATTCCTAAAGTAGGTATGCCCAGATTTTTCCGATTTTCATGTGTTATAGTCCATGGATTTTATGTGATCCAAAATTCGAGAAAAAAATGGGTGATATTTTTTATGGACGTCCGTTAAGACCTTAACGTTGGAGCAAATTCATTCTGAGTGGTAGACTGGCACATTTTTCAAGTCCAAACAAGCCTAAAGTAGGTAAACCCAAATTTTGGCGATTATGTGTGCTATAGTCCATGGATTTTTCATTGACGTCCGTTAAGACCTTAGACATGGAACAAGTTTGTCTCGAGGAGCAAACGGGTGCATTTTAAAGTTCAAACGAGCTCCAAAGCAGGTAAACCCAGATTTTGCCGATTTTCGTGTGGTATAGTCTATGGATATATTGTGATCCGGAATTCACAAAAGAAATGACCAAAATTTTTCATAGGCGGCCGTTAAGACCTTAGAAATTGAGCGATTTCATCTCGAGGGGAAAACAAATGTATTTTCAAGTTCAAACGATCCCCAAAGCAAGTAAACCTAAATTTTGCTGATTTTCGTATGCTATAGTCAATGGATTTTTTGTGATCCAAAATTCCAGAAAACAAATGATCGATTTTTTTATGGACATCCGTAAAGACTTTAGCTTTGGAAGGAGTTTCTCCCGAGGGGCAGACGGGTGCATTTTCAAGTTCAAACGAGTTCCAAAGCAGGTAAATCTAAATTTTATCGATTTTCGTATACTATAGTGCATGGATTTTTTGTGATCTGGAACACACAAAAAAAATGGCCGAAAGTTTTCATGGACGTCTGTTAAGACCGTTGCAATGGACAGAGTTTGTCCCGAGGGGTAAATGGGTATATTTTCAAGTTCAAATGATCCCCAAAGCAGCTAAACCCAGATTTTGCCAATTTTCGTGTGCTAGTCCATAGATTTTTCGTGATCTGGAATTCTCGAAAAAAAATTGCCAAATTTTTTCATAGACGTCCGTTAAGACCTTAGCAATGGAGAGAGTTCCTCTTGAGCGGAAAAGGGTGTCACGACCCAACATTATCCCCTAGGCGTGACACAACGTAATTTATCCCGAAGGGTTCGCATACAAGCCGTTAGCATCATCATCACATAAAGACATAGAAAAATACGGAGAAATAAAAAACATTTACAATAGAAGTCAACTTCTTTCATAAAGGAAAATAGGAAACTAGACTTGTCTCAATCACCATCAATATCAACTCGTCCTCGAACTTGAGCACTCACCAAGCCTAGGGAATAGTCGACCCAAGCTTCACGTTCAAGGAAGTAGTAAGTACAAACGACCAGAACCTACACTCATTGTAAAGTAGAATATATGGGTTAGCACAATTAATTGTACTAAGTATGGATACCATGCACAAAAATTTTAAAACATGCATAAAAGGGACATTTAGTTGAAGTCATGCCTTTGTCAAGTTTGAAAACCAATATGCACATTTATGAAGAAACATAAGTCAACCCAACATATAAGTAACACTAGTGCAATGCAAAGGTAAGATCCCATAACCCTACCAAATGCTAAGTATCACATTTAGGCCACCAACCACATACATATCTTATCTTACCAGTGTCATAGCAACCATACATAAAAGTGAAGACATTCATATTCATAACATTCATACATACCATTTCATACATAGTTCATAAGTCATCATATCATCATAACATAAGAGGACGTTATCACAACCCCTCTTAGAGTCCATATGTGCAATGTATGCGTGCAGTGCCATACCCCCACTCACACTAAGTAACACCCTTTAAGAAGTCATAATTAAAGTCTATGTTCTTACCATAATTCATATTTATATCATTTATGTAAGCTTTGCATTAACCGACTTAGACCATGTGAGCTATATGGAATTCGGTGTTCTAACCCCACACTGAAAAGAGGTGTCCTACTTGCCTAAGGTAGAGCGTACATTTTAGCTATTTAGGTGGATGCACTAGCTAAGACCTATGTGGGCAGATAGTTATGGGATAGGGAGATTGCTACTAGAAACCTTAACTACTAACGTGGAGGTTTCTATCTCATGAGACACCGTATTGGGAACCCAACTAATAGCTTGAAGGAACCCATCTCGTACTCCTATCCACCCGGTGCTACGCACAACTCCCTTTAATAGTCATAATAAGCATTTATTTAAGTTCATAGTCATAAGAGAGTGTATTAGACACTCATGTCAATATACCATCATAATAGCTCATAGGTTCCTTTAAGTTCGAATGCTCCTTTCACTTTAGTAACACTGGCAAGTGAGTAAACCTTCCACATTGTAGTCATATTGTGTTTACGAGAATGTACTTCCCATCAACCCAACAAGTTCATCATAAACATACACACATACTTCATACATAACCAAGTGTATAGGGTATAGAGAAGAAGGATCTTACATCAATACCGCAACACTAGATATAGGATTATTATTAGCCAAGTAATTCACGTAGTCATATAGAATCAACTTCAACATACACAAACCCTAGCCAATTACCCTTCAAGGCCATGAACCAACATCAACCCTAACATTATAGAATTACCACAATATATAGTGAGATTTCATGATTCAACCATCAATTAAACATAAACATAATCAATTATCAACTTCCATGGCCAATCAAGTCACATCTTAGTTCGCAATTTAGGAAGAAAGGGAATACATGGGTCCAAGAGAGATTTCATCAAAAACCATCAATAACACAACAATCTAACCACAAACCATCATAATTAACCACAATAGATCATAATTGAACAAATATTAAATCGTTTTAGAAGAAGACCCATGTTTAGAGTAAACCTTAGATTTTGGAAGTCTTAAAAACACACTTTGAAGGGACTTCTTAGGGGATAGCTACCCAAGAATGAAGAGCATCCATACCTTAGGTTGAATTCCTCACGAATTTGGAGAATAAAGGTTGGTTCTTGAACCCCTAGCTTGAACTTCTTCTTTGTTCTTCAATGGAGTTTAGAGAGAGAATATTTTGAGAGGGAAGTGGGTTTGAGTTTGGGTCTTGTGAGTTGTGAGGAACTAAGTGAAGTTTTATGACTTAAAACTACTTATATGAGTCTATAACAACTTATAATAACAGTCCCCACCCACACTTAATTAATTATGATTTTATTAAAATGTTTTAGCCTTGGCCAATTTCCTTGATAGCATCACATGCCTCATCCACGAGTCCCCACCTACGGGGCGTGGACTGATCCACAGACCGTACTGGTCACTCGTGGATTGGGGTTGAGGCTTGTCTTTTGGCCTTGGTCCAGGACTCATCCACGAGCCCCCATCTACGGGGCGTGGTATGGCTACAGACTGTACTGTCTAGGCGTCAATAGGGACTAAGCCTAGGGAGTTTTGGGGGAGTTTTGGGGGAGTTTTGGGGGAGTTTGGTGAAGCCAAGTGTTGACTCACGACTCCCATCTGTGGGGTGTGAGTCAACCTATGACTCGTAGATTGAGTCTCGTAGCTTCATGCTATTTTTGAAAGCTTTTGGGCAGCCCCCCCCCCCCCCTTTGGTCATCCTCAAGGATCCTTGGGGTGTCCTTGGGAGGGGAGGCATGCCTTGACGTCTAGGGACTTAAACTTAGTACTAAGTTAGGGAGGTCATTTTACGACTATCACCTTGACGTTAACCCTTTTTAGGACACTAGATTACATGTTACGCTCTATCTTAGTTCATTAGATTTCCGGGGTGTTAAATTACGTGCCCGTTTCCGTAGATTTTTCCCATGATTCCAAGAGGACATCAATCCCAAAATGATCCTCTTCAAACTCAGCCCCGCTTGCTTGCCCGGAAGGGCCCGGAAGAGGAAGTGATCCCCCGACACTAAAAATAAAAATCCCAGAGAGAAGCTGAGAACACAAAATCCCTAAATGGGACATTTTTCCCCGAATGACAACCTAGGCATCCAACTAAGTTAGAAACTCTAGACTAGCAGCCCAATATGCATGATACATAAAAAATGAGTAAAACTCATAAATGCACTATTCACCATATGCAATATTCAAAATAAGGAACTTCATCTCCGTCACAAGACATAGCCAAAGCAACATATGGAAGTAGGAACAACATCTACCAAAAATCAATATGCATGAAACTCATCATTTCACATAACATAGGAGAAACTACCTTCTCCAACTCAAGCAAGCTCAACACAAAAATATTAATCACCCATGTTATTTCATCACAACATAACTACGCATGCTCATCATTTCCCCTCATGAAGCCAAATATGCAATCATCATACTACAATGCAACTCAACAAGAGGGACATATAGACCATGAAAACTCAATGTAAACAATACATGGATTCTCATAAGAACATGCAACACATAAGGGAATCATGGATAACTCATTCAATACACATGACTCCCACCCAAAACACTAAAAACTCAAGAGGAATGACTTACCTCAAGTTTGAATAGGAGGAATGAAAAAGATGAGGATAACGGGACATCATATCGGCCTCGGCCTCCCATGTAGCACCCTCAACTAACTGATTTCTCCATAGAACCTTAACAGAAGCCACTTCTTTGTTCCTTAACCCCTTAACCTGTTGGTCCAAAATTTCAATCGGGACTTCTTCATAAGAAAAGTTCTCATCAACTCCTAACCCCTCTAAAGGAATATGAACACCGGATCACCAATGCACTTCTTAAGCATGGAGAGTGAAACATCGGGTGAACCGGAGCCAACTAATTTGGTAAGTCTAACTCATATGCCACTTTCCCAATATGTTTCAAGACTTTATATTGTCCCACATACCGGGGGCTAAGCTTCCCCATTCTACCAAACCTCATCACATCCTTTATAGGTGAGATTTTTAAGTAGACCCAATCACCAATTTCAAACTCTAGATCCCTCCTCCTATTGTCGGTAGCAGACTTCTACCGACTATGGGCCGTCTTAAACCTATTTCTAATAAGTCAAACTTTTTCAATGGAATCATAGACTTGTTCGGGACCAATTAGAGCAAACTCACCTACCTCAAAACACCCAACTGGAGATCTACACCTTCTCCCATAAAGTGCTTCAAACTGAGCCATGGCAATGCTAGAGTGGTAACTACTGTTTTAGGCAAATTAAATCAAAGGGAGATGGTCATCCCAACTACCTTTAAAATCAATCACACACGCTCTCAACATGTCCTCCATGGTTTGAATGGTCCTTTCCACTTGAACATCCGTTTGAGGGTGCAAAGTGGTACTAAGTTTAACATTGGTACCAAGCCTTTGTTGGAATGCCTTCCAAAAGTGTGAAGTAAATTGGGCACCCCGATCCGATATGATAGATAAGGGAACCCCATGCAACTTCAGTATCTCATTGATGTACAACTTGGCATAGTCTTCCGCCGAGAATGAAGTCTTAACCGGAATGAAGTGGGATGATTTAGTCATCCTATCAATAATGACCCAAATGGAATCATGTTACCTTCGAGTACGGGGCAAACCCACTACAAAGTCCATGTTCACATCCTCCCATTTCCAAGTAGCAATATCTATATATTGGGAGAATCCTCCGGGGTTTTGGTGTTCGGCTTTGACTTGTTGACAATTCAGGAACTTTGCTTCAAAACCCACTATATCCCTTTTTAAGCCATTCCACCAGTAGACTTCCCGTAGATCACGGTACATCTTGGTGGTTCCTCTTAACTTGTCGGTCCAAAATTTCAATCGAGACTTCTTCATAAGAAAAGTTCTCATCAATTCCTAACCCCTCTAAAGGAAGTATGAACACCGGATCACCAATGCACTTCTTAAGCATGGAGAGTGAAACATCGGGTGAACCGGAGCCAACTAATTTGGTAAGTCTAACTCATATGCCACTTTCCCAATATGTTTCAAGACTTGATATTGTCCCACATACCGGGGGCTAAGCTTCCCCATTCTACCAAACCTCATCACACCCTTTATAGGTGAAATTTTTAAGTAGACCCAATCACCAATTTCAAACTCTAGATCCCTCCTCCTATTGTCGGTAGCAGACTTCTACCGACTATGGGCCGTCTTCAACCTATTTCTAATAAGTCAAACTTTTTCAATGGCATCATAGACTAGTTCGGGACCAATTAGAGCAAACTTCACCTACCTCAAAACACCCAACTGGAGATCTACACCTTCTCCCATAAAAGTGCTTCAAACTGAGCCATGGCAATGCTAGAGTGGTAACTACTGTTTTAGGCAAATTAAATCAAAAGGGAGATGGTCATCCCAACTACCTTTAAAATCAATCACACACGCTCTCAACATGTCCTCCAAGGTTTGAATGGTCCTTTCCACTTGAACATCCGTTTGAAGGTGCAAAGCGGTACTAAGTTTAACATTGGTACCAAGCCTTTGTTGGAATGCCTTCCAAAAGTGTGAAGTAAATTGGGCACCCCGATCCGAAATGATAGATAAGGGAACCCGATGCAACTTCAGTATCTCATTGAAGTACAACTTGGCATAGTCTTTCGCCGAGAATGAAGTCTTAACCGGAATGAAGTGGGATGATTTAGTCATCCTATCAATAATGACCCAAATAGAATCATGATTTAGTCATCCTATCAATAATGACCCAAATGGAATCATGTTACCTTCGAGTACGGGGCAAACCCACTACAAAGTCCATGTTCACATCCTCCCATTTCCAAGTAGCAATATCTATATATTGGGAGAATCCTCCGGGGTTTTGGTGTTCGGCTTTGACTTGTTGACAATTCAGGAACTTGGTTTCAAACCCCACTATATCCCTTTTTAAGCCATTCCACCAGTAGTCTTCCTGTAGATCACGGTACATCTTGGTGGTTCCCGGATGAATAGAATATCGCAAACCATGAGCCTCTTCTAGAATTTGCTCCCTTAAACCATCAACATCCGGCACACATAATCCACCTTGGTACCTAAGCACCCCATCTCCCCTTTGGGAGAAAGCCTCAACATACTTTTTAAGAACCCATTCTGTCAACTCCATTAAAATATGATCTAGGCGTTTCTTAGACTTCACATCAACAAAAAAGGACGATTCAGAGCTATGATGAACCATAAACCCACCATTGGTGGAATCCACTAGTTGGACACCTAACCGGGCCGACCTATGTACATCACGAGCCAATTCCTTCTTCACATTTTCTACATGAGCCACACTACCCATGGACAATCTACTTGGGGCATCCGCAACCACATTAGCTTTGCCGGGGTGGTAAGTACACTAATGTCATAATCCTATAAAAGCCCTAACCACCTTCTTTGTCGGAGATTCATGTCTTTTTGGCTAAACACAAATTGAAGACTCTTGTGGTCAGTAAACACATCTATGTGCACCTCATAAAGATAGTGTCTCCATATTTTCAAGGTAAAAAACAGCGCCGCTAGTTCGAGGTCATGGGTCGGGTAATTCTTTTTAGGAGTCTTAAGTTGCCTTGAAGCAAAGGCGATTACCTTACCATGTTGCATGAGAACACACTCCCCAACCCTATTCTCGAAGCATCACAATATACTATGAATGCATCGGTACCGTCCGGTAAAATCAATACCGGAGCAGAGGTGAGTTTGTCCTTCAATTCTTGGAAGCTCTTTTCACAAGCCTCCGACCACGCAAATTTGGACTTCTTTTGGGTCAAGGCTGTTAATGGAGAAGCAATAGATGAGAAGCCCTCAAAAAATCTCCTATAATACCCGGCCAAAGCCAAAAAGCTTCAAATATCGGTGGGGGCTTAGGGGTCTAGGACAACTCTTAACCGCATCCATTTTCTTTGGATCAACCTCTATACCCACGTTCGACACAATGTGACCCAGGAAAGCAACCGACCTTATCCAAAACTCACACTTTCTAAATTTAGCATAAAGGTTGTGGTCCTTGAGGAATTGCAATACTAACCTCAAAAGCTTCATATGATCACCCTCACTCCTCAAATAGATCAAAATATCATCAATAAAGACGATCACAAATAAATCAAGAAATTGCCTAAAAACCCTATTCATAAGATCCATGAACGCCGCCAGGGCATTTGTTAGACCAAAAGACATAACTAGGAATTCATAGTGACCATATCTTGTATGGAAGGCCATTCCTAAGTGACCTATGTTTCTTCTTCACAAACAATACCGGGGCACCACATGGAGATATGCTTTGTTAAATAAAACCCTTATCTAGGAAATCCTTGAGTTGTTCCTTCAATTCCTTCAATTCGGCTGGAGTCATCCGGTAAGGAGGAATTGATATGGGTTGTGTAATGCCGAAGTCTATTTCCCGTTCGGGAGGGATTTTGGGCAAGTCATCGGGAAAAACCTCCGGAAATTCCCTTACTACAGGGACCGACTCTAACAGATGAGTCTCAGACTCAAAGTCCTTAGCTATCACAATATGATAGATACACCCCTTAGAAATCCATATTTCTAGCTTTTAGGTATGAAACGAAATAACCTCTAGGAATAAAGTTTCTCCCCTTCCACTCTAAAATGGGCTCATTTGGAAATTGAAACTTTACTACTTGAGTTTTACAATCAATGGAAGCAAAACAAGCATGCAACCAATCCATCCCCTATATGACATCAACGTCAAACATATCTAGTTCTACCCAATCAACCAAAGTGACTCTATGAGACAAGGAAATAGGACAATCCCTATAAACCCTTCTAGCAACAACATAGTCTCCTATTGGGGTAGAAACCAAAAAAGGTTCCTCTAACTTTATGGGGAGTACATCAAATTTCATAGACACTAAAGGGGTAACAAAAGATAAAGTGGCACCGGGGACTAATAATGCATAAACGTTAATGGAAAATACTTGTAACATACCAGTGACAGCGTCCGGAGACCCCTCTTGATCACATCCAGATTGGAGAGCATAGAAGCGATTCTTCTTGGGAGCATCAGAATTTGAGCCACTATGAGGGACTTGCTTGCTCTCTCTTCCTTGATCCCTTTGCATGGGAAAATCCCTCTTCATGGGCCCATTTTTCCCACAACTAAAACACCCATCTGTGCCAACAAGGAACTTTCCACCATGGTTTTTGCAACACTTTGCACAAATAGGTCTATCAACATAAGAACCACCTCCACTACCACCTTGTGGCTTTGGAGTAGGCACCGTCTCTTTGTTGATCTTAGGAGAGCTATAAGTGCTTTGATTTGAAAACCTTTTATTAAACCTTGGTGTGCCTTGAGCCTCAAATCTACCCTTAGACGAAATGCCATCCTCGGTCCTACGCCTCTTCACATCCCTATTCATCTTCTTGAGTTTTGTCTCCTCAATTTGTTGAGTATATACCATGAGCCTTGAGATAGTCATGTCATAAATGAGCATTGCCGTCTGGCATTTTTCTTCAACCAAACTGGATACCCCCATCATAAACTTATTCATTCTAGCCCTTGGATTGGCTACCAATGTAAGAGCATGCTTGGATAGTTGAGTGAACTTGAGAAAGTACTCCTTCACACTTGTCCCCTCTTAATGAAGGTTCATGAATTCCACCAACTTTTGTTCCCTCAATTCTAGGGGGAAAAACCTATATAGGAAGGTCGTCTTGAATGATCCCCAATCAACCGTGCCCGCTCTAACGGGTCTCTCTTCTCTCCATTGCTCAAACCATACTTGAGCTATGTCTTTCAATTGGTAGGCGACTAGTTCCAGCTTTTCTTGAGAAGATGCACCCATGGCATCCACCACCTTAAGAACTTCATCTATAAAGTCTTGTGGGTCCTCATCCACTTTAGAACCATAGAAGGTAGGGGCATTCATCCTTGTGAAATCTGTAATTCTTGAGGTGGGAGTACTTGCAATGGGGTTCACACGAACTCTAGGATACCTAGTGATTTAAGCCGTCATAGCTTTGGCTTTGGTGGCCATAGCTTGAGTTTGGGCCATTATGGCTTGGGTTATCATTTGCATAGAGGCCCTAAACTCGACTCGAGTCACATTTGTCGGGTTAACTGGAGCTTGCTCACCTAGATGAATTTGAGGCCCTTGATGACCTTGGGGAGGAACTCCCTAATCATTAGCAATCTCCTCTTCCATTCTTCTTGCGGCAACTCTTCTTGTATTCATATTCCTATATGCACAAGAAAAGGGTT
>NW_006239131.1:518113-524131 GCF_000226075.1 Solanum tuberosum
ATCTTATAGCCTCTCATTCATAAGTGTGGCGTGCTTCACACTTATGAATAAGACTCTACTAGATGTGGTTCATGAGACATCACCCTAGAATCTTTCTAAACCCTAAGCTCAGATACCATGTTTGTCACGACCAAGAGTACCCGCTAGGCGTGACACGACTTAATTGACCTCGAAGGGGTCGCATACAAGCCCTTAGCGTCATCATCACATAAAGACGTAGAAAAATACAGAGAAATTAAAAACTTTTACAATAGTAGTCACCTTCTTTCATAGAGGAAAATAGGAAACTAGACTTGTCTCAATCACCATCTAAACATAAGAGTACAAATAGCTAGGGACAAAGCCCTTTACATCAATAAAATCTTCATGAATAGGAAAACACAACATAGTCTAGAATATAGAAGGAAACTAAAATCAATAGCAACTCGTCCTCAAACTTGAGGACTCACCAAGCCTAGGGAATAGTCGACCCAAGCTTCACCTTCAAGGAAGTAGTAACTATCAACGACCGAAACTTACACTCATAGTAAAGTAGAAAATATGGAAATAGCACAATTAATTGTACTAAGTATGGATACCATGCACAAAATCCTTAAAACATGCATAAAAGGGACATTTAGTTGAAATCATGCCTTTGTCAAGTTTGAAACCAATATGCACATTTATGAAGAAACATAAGCCAACCCAACATATAAGCAACCCACAATAATACTAGCGCAATCCAAAGGGAAGTAGTCCATGCATTTTTTGTGTGCAAGTAAACCCGGATTTTGCTAATTTTTGTGTGCTGTAGTCCATGCATTTTTTGTGATCCGAAATTCCCAAAAAGAAATGGCCAAAATTTTTTAGGGACATCCTTTAAGACCTAGGAATTGGAGAAAAGTCATCCCAAGGGGAAAACAGGTGCATTTTCAACTTCAAACGAGCTCGTTTATTTTTGAAGGTGCATTTTCGTGTGCTATAGTCCATGGATTTTTTGTCATCCAGAATTCCCAAAAATAAATGGTCAAAATCTTTTATGGACGTCCATTAAGACCTTAGAAATGGAGCAAGTTCGTCACGAGGGGTAAATTGGTGCATTTTCAAGTTCAAACGAGCCCCAAAGAAGGTAAACACAGATTTTGCCAATTTTCATGTACTATAGCCCATGAATTTTTTGTGATATGAAATTCTTGAAAAAAGTGGTGACATTTTTCATGGACTTCTGTTAAGACCTTAGCAATGGAGCGAGTTTGTCCCAAGGAGCAAACGGGTGCATTTTATAATTCAAGCGTGCCCCAACGCAGGTAAACCCAGATTTTTTGCTGATTTTCATGTTCTATACTGCGTGGATTTTTTGTGATTTGTAGTTCCAAAAAAGAATGGCCAAAATTTTTCATGGACGTCTCTTATGACCTTAGCAATGGAGCGAGTTTGTCCCGAGGGGAAAATGACCACATTTTAAAGTTCAAACGAGCTCGAAAGTAGGTAAACCGCATTTTTTCTCATTTTTTTGTGCTATAGTCCATGGATATTTTGTGATATGGATTTCCCAAAAAAATGCCAAAAGTTTTAATGGACATCCATTAAGACCTTAGCAATGCAGTGAGTTCGCCTCGAGGGGAAAACATGCACATTTTCAAGCTCAAACGAGCCCCAAAGCAGGTAAACCCAGATTTTCCCAATTTTCGCTTGCTATAGTCCATTGATCACTTTTTGTGATCCAGTATTCCTAAAAAAATGGCCGAAGGTTTTCATGGACGTTCGTTAACACCTTATCAATGGATCGAATTTGTTTCGAGGGGAAAACAAACTCATTTTCTAGTTCAAACAAGCCCAAAAGCGGGTAAACCCAAATATTGCCAATTTTCATGTGTTGTAGTCCATGTATTTTGTGATCCGCAATTCCCAAAAAATATGGCTGCAAATTTAAGTCCGTTTTGACCTTATCAATGGAGCGAGTTCATCCCGAGGGGAAATCTGGCGCATTTTCAAGTTTGAACGAGCCACAAAGTAGGTAAACCCAGATTTTGCCAATTTTCGTGTTCTATAGTCCATGGAATATTTGTGACCAAGAATTCAAAAAAAAATGGCCGAAATTTTTCATGGACGTCTGTTAAGACCTTAGCAATGGAGCGAGTTCGTCCCGAGGAGCTAATGGGCCAAATTTAAAGTTCAAACGAGCCCCAAAGGAGGTAAACTCAGATTTTGCCTATTTTCATGTGCTATAGTTCATAGATTTTTTGTGATATGGAATTCCCGAAAAAATGGTCGAAATTATTCATGGACGTCCATTAAAACCTTAGCAATAGAGGGAGTTTGTCCCCAGGAGCAAACAGGTGCATTTTCAAGTTGAAACAAGCCCAATGCAGGTAAACCCAGATTTTGCTGATTTTGTGTGCTATAGTCCATGGATTTTTTTTAATCAAAGTCCTAACAAAAAATGGCAAACATTTTTTATGGACGTCCTTTAAGACTTTAGAAATAGAGAAAGTTCATCCTGGGGAGCAAACGGGTGCATGTTGAAGTTCAAATGAGCCCCAAAGTAGGTAAACCCATATTTTACCATTTTTCGTGTTATAGTTCATTGATTTTTTGTTATCCACAATTGCAAAAAAAATGGCCGAAATTTTTCATGGATGCCCGTTTAGACTTTAGCAATGGAACGAGTTTGTTTCGAGCGGCAAACGGGCGGATTTTTAAGTTCAAACAGACCCCAAAGCATGTAAACTCAGATATTGCCGATTTTAATGGGCTATAGTCCATGTATTTTGTGATCCAAAATTCCTGAAATAAATGGCGGAAATTTATCATTGACATCCGTTTAGACCTTATCAATGGATCGAATTCGTTTCGAGGGGAAAACAAACTCATTTTCTAGTTCAAACAAGCCCAAAAGCGGGTAAACCCAAATATTGCCAATTTTCATGTGTTGTAGTCCATGTATTTTGTGATCCGCAATTCCCAAAAAATATGGCTGCAAATTTAAGTCCGTTTTGACCTTATCAATGGAGCGAGTTCATCCCGAGGGGAAATCTGGCGCATTTTCAAGTTTGAACGAGCCACAAAGTAGGTAAACCCAGATTTTGCCAATTTTCGTGTTCTATAGTCCATGGAATATTTATGACCAGAAATTCTAAAAAAAATGGCCGAAATTTTTCATGGACGTCTGTTAAGACCTTAGCAATGGAGCGAGTTCGTCCGAGGAGCTAATGGGCCAAATTTAAAGTTCAAACGAGCCCCAAAGGAGGTAAACTCAGATTTTGCCTATTTTCATGTGCTATATCATAGATTTTTTGTGATATGGAATTCCCGAAAAAATGGCCGAAATTATTCATGGACGTCCATTAAAACCTTAGCAATAGAGGGAGTTTGTCCCCAGGAGCAAACAGGTGCATTTTCAAGTTGAAACAAGCCCAATGCAGGTAAACCCAGATTTTGCTGATTTTGTGTGCTATAGTCCATGGATTTTTTTTAATCAAAGTCCTAACAAAAAATGGCAAACATTTTTTATGGACGTCCTTTAAGACTTTAGAAATAGAGAAAGTTCATCCTGGGGAGCAAACGGGTGCATGTTGAAGTTCAAATGAGCCCCAAAGTAGGTAAACCCATATTTTACCATTTTTCGTGTTATAGTTCATTGATTTTTTGTTATCCACAATTGCAAAAAAAATGGCCGAAATTTTTCATGGATGCCCGTTTAGACTTTAGCAATGGAACGAGTTTGTTTCGAGCGGCAAACGGGCGGATTTTTAAGTTCAAACAGACCCCAAAGCATGTAAACTCAGATATTGCCGATTTTAATGGGCTATAGTCCATGTATTTTGTGATCCAAAATTCCTGAAATAAATGGCGGAAATTTATCATTGACATCCGTTTAGACCTTATCAATGGAGCGAGTTCGTTCCGAGGGAAAAACGGGTGCATTTTCAAGTTGAAACAAGCCCAAAGCAGGTAAACCCAGATTTTGCAGATTTTCGTGTGCTAGTCCATGCAATTTTTGTGATCAAGAACTCTCAAAAAAATATTGCCAAAATTTTTCAAGGACATCTGTTAAGACCTTAGCAATGGAACGAGTTCGTTCCAAGGGGCAAACGGGCGCATTTTCAAGTTCAAACGAGCCCCAAAGAAGATATACCCAGATTTTTCTGATTTTCATATGCTATTGTCTATGGATTTTTTGTGAACTGGAATTCCCAAAAAAAATGGCTGAAATATTTCATGGACGTCCGTTAAGACCTTAGTAATGGAGCGAGTTTACCCCGGAAGGCAAACGGGCGCATTTTCGTTTGCTATAGTCCATGGATTTTTTGTCATCCGAAATTCCAGAAAGAAAATTGGCAAAAAATTTTATGGACACCTATTAAGGCATTAGCATTGGAGCGAGTTCATCCCGAGGGGCAGACAGGAGCATTTTCAATTTCAAATGAGCCAAAAGCAGGTAAACGTAGATTTTACCAATTTTCATGTGCTATAGTCCATGGATTTTTTGTGATATGGAATTCCCAAAAAAATGGCCGAAAGTTTTCATGGACGTCTGTTAATACCTTAGAAATTGAGCGAGGTTTTCCTGAGGAGGAAACAGACATATTTTCAAGTTCAAACGATCCCCAAAGTAGGTAAACCTAGATTTTTCTAATTTTCATGTACTATAGTCCATAGATTTTTGGGATCCATATTTCCTAAAAAAATGGCCAAATTTTTTAATGAACGTTCATTAAGACCTTGATACACTCAAATTACACCTCCCTAAAGAAGTATAAGCGATCGTTATCTAGTACAGAACCCAACTTGTAGGTTGGGGTCGATCCCACGAGGAAAATGGTTTAGACTTTACTTTAACCAACAATTATATTCAATTAGCCAAAGTACTTCTAGAAACAAGAAATAAAAAGGGAAGGATTTGTGAAACAAATTGTAAGAGTTCAGTAAGTAATCAATAAACAAAAGTCAATTTCGGTTGTTATCAAGATGAGAAAATTAACTAGGGTATACGTGTTCACCACAAGCTCATAACGCAGTAATTCTAGTAACAGCAATTCTTTCCTAGTGTATTACATGCAAAGTGATAAGTTAGGTATCTCTAAATCCTTGATCCGGCATCTAGAGAATTTCACCCCACACCTTGATCCGGCTACGTGTGTATAATTTACTAACCCTTACCTTTACCTCATATTAGACATCATAATCGATGTTTGGCTTAGTTATTACTTCGCACCAATCGACACTAGCCTATTAGATAGTATCACACTAAATCTATGTTGATAATTCTTTTCTTGTTGATTACCTCCTTGATCCAGCAAGTAGCAACAAGGCGAGTTCTAACGCGTGCACTCGTTAAAAAGACTTTTAAACGAAAGAATTATCAATGCGAATGGAAACAAATTAAGGAAAGTTTTGTTCAGGTACGCGTCTTCAATCCACGAGACCGACTTACGGACCGTCGATGGATCTACGGTCCGTAAGTCCCTTCCGTCAGTCAGGACTTAGAAAATATTTCAGCTTCCAAAAATCAGCTTATCTGAAGCAAACGACGGACCAGCAGTACGGACTGTAGATCAATCTATGGTCCGTCAATCCTCTCCGTAGCTTCATACTTAGACTCTTCAAAAATCAGGTACTGGAACCCTCGCAGTATCACTCTACGGATCAATAGTACGGTCCGTAGATCAATCTACGGACCGTCAATGAACACCGTGGTTCCACAGTTAGTCAGATTTCCCTGATTTGTCCTCAATACCATGCCTGCTGATCTACGGTCATCACCTACAGACCGTGAATGGACCTACGGTTCGTAGATCACCTCCGTGAATGCCTGATATACCGTGAGTTTACGGTATTTCTAATACATTTCACTTACGAGTTGTGTGTGTCTAGGGCCTTTTTGTATTGGTTTTTATGTATTTTTATCATGTTTTGCAGGAAAGGTGTTCAGGCGCGGAAGTTTGGGGACAGCTGAAGGAATTGCAGAAAAAGGGCATCCACGGAGTTAATCTACGGATCGTAAGTCCATCCACGGTCCGTAGGTTATGACCGTAG
>NW_006239131.1:524231-524338 GCF_000226075.1 Solanum tuberosum
GTAAACTCATGGTATATCAACACCCTCAACTTAATTTTGTTGTTTGTCGTCAAGCGACGCACTACGACTCTAAACGACACTTGTATAGAAGCAAGCATTTTCAAACC
>NW_006239131.1:524716-525075 GCF_000226075.1 Solanum tuberosum
CTGCTTAGTGACTTTCTGCCCTCCTTGACATTACACTCGGCTTTCAACTTTTTTTTGCCCTATTTTTGTCATCCTATCGTTTCACTTTCTTTCCCTTAATTTTCTTCAACCACGAATGTGACTTCTAGTACTTTGTTAGTCTTCTTTTTTACTTTTTATTTTTATTTTATTTATTTTTTTTAGTCTTTCAACAAGTCACATCCTTTCTTTTCTCTTTTTTTTTTTTCTTTTTTTCACATCACTCTTTTCATACCCTTATTTTTTTCAATTCCCTCTTTCATCGCCACCCTCAACTTATGGACTTTCCATTAGTCGAGGTACACAATACCCGATGTCGGGTCAGGGCCATGATTGAAGTT
>NW_006239131.1:527231-527403 GCF_000226075.1 Solanum tuberosum
TTTGAAATGGAAGGGAAGTTGGGGAATTATGGAAGGGATGATATTATGGGGGAGTTATAGAGTGATTTAGGGAGGTTATGGGATGCTAGAAACGGTTTTGGGAGTAATGGAGGAGAGAGGAATGGTTTAAAACAAATGGGGGTTTTTAAATAGGGGGGTCCGGGTCGGGTCA
>NW_006239131.1:529101-575485 GCF_000226075.1 Solanum tuberosum
CGACGAATAATTCCATCCGCACAACTACGATACAAATAAGGTTCATCCCAAAAGAATTTCTTCACATCATGCATAAACTTTTTTTTCTGATGAAAAGACAAATCGGGTGGCACAATATCTCTTGCCAAATAATTAGCAAAGTCTGCGAACCAAGGAATCAAATCATGAGAAGCAGCCAATACTTGTTCATCTGGAAAAGCATCATTAATTTCAGCCCTATCTCCGAGCTTTAGCATAGCCTCTTCCTCTAATCTGGACAAGTGATCGGCAACTTGGTTCTCGGTTCCCTTTCTATCTTTCACCACAAAATCAAACTCTTGTAGCAATAATACCCATCTAATATATCGTGGTTTTGCATCATTTTTCGCCATCAAATACCTCAATGCAGAATAGTTAGTATGCACTATGACCTTGGTACCAAGCAAGTAGGATCGAAATTTCTCGAATGCAAAAACCACCGCAAGAAGTTCTTGTTCTGTCACAGTATAACTCTTCTGGGCCACATTTAGAGCTTTGCTAGCATAGTAAATAGGGTGAAGAATTTTCTCTCGCCTTTGACCCAATACTACACCAAGTGTCACTCCACTTGCATCGCACATTACCTCAAACGGTTGTCCCCAATCCGGTGAAATAATGATTGGTGTTGTAACCAACTTCTTCTTCAACTCTCCAAATTCTCTAAGACAATCATCATCAAAATAGAACTTACAATCCTTCTCGAGTAGTATAGCACATGAAAATCGAGAAAATTTGGGTTTACCTTCTTTGGAGATTGTTTGAACTTTAATATGTGCACGTTTGTCCCTCGAGATTAACTCACTCTATTGCTAAGGTCTTAACAGACGTCCTTGAAAAAGTTCAGTCATTTTTTAAAGAATTTTGAATCACAAAAAATCCATGGACTATAGCACATGAAAATCAGTAAAATCTAGGTTTACCTCTTTTAGGGCTAGTTTTAACTTGATAATGCGCCTATTTTCCCTTCAGGACGAACCCGCTCCATTGCTAAGGTCTTAACAGACGTCCTTGAAAAAGTTCAGTCATTTTTTAAAGAATTTTGAATCACAAAAAATCCATGGACTATAGCACATGAAAATCAGTAAAATCTAGGTTTACCTCTTTTAGGGCTAGTTTTAACTTGATAATGCGCCTATTTTCCCTTCAGGACGAACCCGCTCCATTGCTAAGGTCGTAACAGTCCTCCATGAAAAATTTTGGACATTTTTTTTGAAATTCCGGATCAGAAAAAATCCCTTGACTATGGCACACGAAAATCGACAAAATCTAGATTTACCTGCTTTGCGGATCATTTAAACTTGAAAATGCGCCCATTTTCCCCTTGGGAAAAACTTGCTCCATTGCTAAGGTCTTAATCGAAGTCCATAAAAAATTTCGGCCATTTTTTTAGGGCAATTCCACATCACAAAAACATCAACTATAGCACACGAAAATCAGAAAAATCTCAGTTTTCTTGCTTTGGCGATCGTTTGAACTTGAAAATGCTCTCATTTTCCCTTCAGGACGAACTCGCTCTATTGCTAAGGTCTTAACAGAGTCACTGAAAAAATTAGGCCATTTTTTTGGGGAATTTTAGAACACAAAAAATACATTGACTATAGCAGACAAAAATCGACAAAATCTGCGTTTACCTGCTTTGGGGCTCGTTTGAACTTGAAAATGCGCATGTTTGCCCCTCGGGATGAACTCTCTCCATTTCTAAGGTCATAACGGACGTCCATGAAAAATTTCGGCCATTTATTTTGGGAATTCTGGATCACAAAAAATCCATAGATTATAACACACGAAAATTTGTAAAATCTGGGTTTACCTGCTTTATGGCTCGTTCAAAATTGAAATACACATGTTTGGCCTTCGGGATGAACTCTCTCCATTTCTATGTCTTAACGGAAGTCCATGAAAAATTTCTCCCATTCTTTGAAAAATTCTGGATCACAAAAAATCATTAAATTGTAGTACACGAAAATCGGTAAAATGTTAGCTTACCAGATTTAGGCCTCGTTTAAACCATAAAAATTTCTTGTTTGCCCCTTGGGATGAATTCGCTCAATTAATAAGAACTGAACGGATGTTTATGAAATATTTCAGACACTTTTTACGGGAATTCCAGTTACAAAAAACCCATGGACTAACACACGAAAATCGGCAAAATCTAGGTTTACCTGCTTTGGGGTTAATTTGAATTTGAATTTGAAATTGTGCCTATTTTCCCCTAGGGATGAACTCGCTACATTTCTAATGTCTTAATGAATGTCCATGAAAAATTTCGTCCATTATTTTTTAAGAATTCGGGATCACAAAAAATCCATGGACTATGGCACAACAAAATCGGCAAAATCTGGGTTTACCTTCTTTAGGGATCGTTTGAATTTGGAAATACGCCCGTTTTTCCCTAAAGCCTTAACGGGTGTCCATGAAAAATATCAGCCATTATTTCTAGAATTACGGATAAAATATCTATGGACTATAGCACATGAAAATTGGCAAAATCTAGGTTTACCTGGTTTAGACCTCGTTTGAACTTGAAAATGTGCTTGTTATCCTCTCGGGACGAACTTGTTCTATTTCTAAAGTTTTAACGGATGTCCATGAAAAGTATCATGCCGTTTTTTGTGGAATTCCGGATCTCAAACATCCATGGACTATAGCACACAAAAATTGGAAAAATCTGGGTTTAAGTGCTTTGGGGCTCGTTTGAACTTGAAAATGCGCCTATTTGCCCCACGGGTTAACCTCGCTCCATTGCTAAGGTCTTCACAAACGTCGATAAAAGTTTTTGGTCATTTTTTTGGGGAATTCCAGAATACAAAAAATCCATGGACTATAGCATATGAAAATGGGCAAAATCTGGGTTTACCTGCTTTAGGGCTCCTTTGAAATTTAAAATGTACCTACTTGCCCCTCCGGATGAACTCGCTCCATTGCTAAGGTATATATGGACGTCCATGAAAAATTTCGGCTATTGTTTTGGGAAATTTCAGATCTCAAAAATCCATGGACTATAGAGCACAAAAATGGGAAAAATTTGGGTTTACCTGCTTTGGGTCTCGTTTGAACTTGAAAATGCGCCCGTTTTCCCCTCGGGATGAACTCAATCCATTGCTATGGTCTTAAGGGATGTCCATGAAAAATTTTGGCCATTTTTTCGGGAATTCTTGCTCACAAAAAATCAATGGATTATAGGACATGAAAATTGGGGATCGTTTAAACTTGAAAATGTGCCCGTTTGCCCCTCGGGACAAACTCGCTCCATTGCTAAGGTCTTAATGGACGTCCATGAAAAATTTCGACCATTTTTTTTCAGGAATTCAAGATCACAAAAAATCCATGGACAATGGCACACGAAAATTGACAAAATCTTGGTTTACCTACTTTGGTGGTCATTTGAACTGTAAAATGTGCCCGTTTTCCTCTCGAGACAAACTCTCTATATTGCTAAGGTCTTAACAGATGTCCATGAAAAAATTTGGCCATTTTTTTTTGAGAATTCTAAATCACAAATAATCCATAGACTATTAGCACACGAAAATCAGCAAAATCTGGGTTTACCTGCTTCGGGGGTTGTTTGAACTAGAAAATGCACTCATCTATCCCTCGGGATGAACTTGCTCCATTGCTAAGGTTATAACAGGCGTCCATGAAATATTTCGGCTACTTTTTTCGGGAATTCTAGATCACAAATAAACCATGGACTATAGCACACGAAAATAGGCAAAATCTAGGTTTACCTACTTTTAGGTTAGTTTGAACTTGAAAATGTGCATGTTTTCCCCTCGGGATGAACTTGCTCCGTTGTGAAGGTCTTAACAAATGTCCATGAAAAATTTCGGCCATTTTTTTTAGAATTCCGGATCACAAAAAATCCATGGAATATAGCACAAAAAAATGGGCAACATTTGGGTTTACCTGCTTTGGGCTCATTTGAATTTGAAAATGCGCCGGCATTTCCCTCATGAGGAACTCACTCCATTTCAAGGGTCTTTACTTGTGTCCATTAAATTTTTCGGCCTTTTTGTTTGGGAATTCCGCATAAAAAAAATCTATGGACTATATCACACGAAAATTGGTAAAATTTGGGTTTACCTGTTGTGGACCTCGTTTGAACTTGAAAATGTGCATGTTATCCCCACAGGACGAACTTGTTCCATTGATAAAGTCTTAACGAACATCCATGAAAAGTTTTGTCCAATTTTTTGGGAATTCTGGATCTCAAAAATACATGGATTATAGCACAAAAAAATCCATAAAATATGGGTTTACCTGCTTTGGGGGTCCTTTGAACATGAAAATAGCCTGTTTGCCCCTCGAGACGAATTCGCTCCATTGCTAAGGTCATGGTGGAAGTCCATGAAAAATTTTGGTCATTTATTTTTGGGAATTCCGGATCACAAAAAATCTATGGACTATGGTAGACGAAAATCGGCAAAATTTTGATTCACCTACTTTGGGGCTCGTTTGAACTTGAAAATGCTCCTGTTTGCCTTCGAGATGAATTCGCTATATTACTAATGTTTTAATGGACGTCTATGAAAAATTTTGGCCATTTTTTTGGGACTTCAGGATCACAAAAATATCCATACACTTTAATAGCACACGATAATCAGCAAAATCAGGGTTTACCTGGTTTGGGGCTCGTTTGAACTTGAAAATGCGCCTGGTTTCCCCTCGGGATGAACCTGCTCCATTTCTAATGTCTTAACAGACGTCAATGAAAAATTTCATCCATTTTTTGCAGGAATTTCGTATCACAAAATATGCATGGACTATAGAAAACTTAAATCGACAATATCTGGGTTTACCTACTTAGGGGCTCATTTGAAGTTGAAAATGCCTATGTTTACCCCTCGGGAGGAACTCTCTCCATTGCTTAGGTCATAATGGATGTCCGTGAAAAATTACAACCATTTTTTTGGACTTTCAGATTAAAAAAAAATCCATGGACTATAGCACACAAAAATCGGCAAAATATGGATTTAGTTGCTTCTGACCTCGTTTGAACTTGAAAACGTGCCTGTTATCCCCTCGGGACGAACATGTTCCATTGCTAAGGTCTTAACGGATGTCCATGAAAAGTTTCGTCCAATTTTTTGGGGAATTGTCGATCTTAAAAATCCATGGACTATGCACAAAAAAAATCGGCAAAATCTGGGTTTACCTGCTTTAGGGCTCGTTTGAACTTAAAAAAACCCATGTTTTCCCCTCTAGATGAACTCGCTCCATTGCTAAGGTCATAGCGATCATCCATGAAATATTTTGGTTATTTATTTTTGGGAATTCCGGTTCACAAAAAATCCATGGAGAATGACACACAAAAGTTGGCAAAATATGGATTTACCTACTTTGGGGCTCGTTTGAACTTAAAAATGCGCTCGTTTTCCCTTCGAGATGAAGTCACTCCATTTCTAAGGTTAACGGACGTCTATGAAAAATTTCGACCATTTTTTTGGGACTTCTGGATCACAAAGAAACCATACACTATAGCACACGAAAATCGGCAAAATCTTGATTTTCCTGCTTTAGGGCTCGTTTGAACTTGGAAATGCGACCATTTGCCACTTGGGACGAACTCGCACCATTGCTAAGGTCTTAAGGGACGTCTTTGAAAATTTTCTACCATATTTTTCAAGAATTCCGTATCACAAAATATCCATGGACTATAGAACATGACAATCAGAAAATTTAATTTTACCTACTTTGGGGAACGTTTGAACTTGAAAATGCGCCTGTTTGCCCCTAAAGACGAGCTCATTCCATTGCTTGGGTCTTAACGGAAGTCCGTGAAAAAATTTGGCCATTTTTTTGGAATTCTAGATCACAAAAAATCAATGGACTATAGCAAACGAAAATTGACAAAATCTGGGTTTACCTACTTTGGGGATCGTTTGAACTTTAAAATGCGTTCATTTGCCCCACGGGACGAACTCCCTTCATTGATAAGGTTTTAACAAATGTTCAAGAAAATTTTGGCCATCTTTTTTTGGGAATTCTGGTTCACAAAACATACATGGACTATAGCACACACAAATCGATAAAATTTAGGTTTACCTGCTTTGCGGTTCGTTTGAACTTGAAAATTTACCTGTTTACCCCTCGGGACTAACTCGCTCCATTGCTAAGGTCTTAAAGGACGATCGTGAAAAATTTAAGCCATTTTTTTTTTGGGAATTTTGGATCACAAAAATTCCTTAGATTATAGCACACGAAATTCGGTAAAATCTTGGTTTACCTGGTTTGGGGCTCGTTTGAACTTGAAAATGCAACTATTTGCCAATTAGGACGAACTCGCTCCATTGCTAAGGTCTTAAAAGATGTCCATGAAATATTTCAGCCATTTTTCTCAGGAATTCTGTATCACAAAAAATCCATGGACTATAGCATACGATAATCGGGAAAATCTGGGTTTACCTGCTTTGGTGATCGTTTGAACTTGAATATGCGCACATTTGTCCCTTGAGATTAACTTTCTCTACTGCTAAGGTCTTAACGGACGTCTATGAAAATATTCGGCCATTTTTTTTAGGAATTTCGGATCACAAAAAATCCATGGACTATAGCGCACGAAAATCGGTAAAATCTGGGTTTACCTCTTTTAGTGCTAGTTTTAACTTGATAATGCACATGTTTGCCCCTCGGGATGAACTCGCTCCATTTCTAAGGTCATAAACGTCCTCCATGAAAAAATTTAGACATTTTTTTTTTGGGAATTCCGGATTAGAAAAAATCCCTAGACTATGGCACAAGAAAATCGACAAAATCTGGATTTTCCTGCTTTGGATTTCATTAGAACTTGAAAATACGCGTGTTTGCCCCGTGGGGAAAACTCGCTCCACTCCTAAGGTCTTAACCGAAGTCCATGAAAAATTTCGGCCATATTTTTAGGGCAATTCCACATCACAAAAAATCCATCGACTATAGCACACAAAAATCAGCAAAATCTCAGTTCACCTGCTTTGGCGATCGTTTGAACTTGAAAATGCTCTCGTTTTCCCCTCGGGATGAACTCACTATATTGCTAAGGCCTTAACAGACGTAATTGTAAACATTTGGCCACTTTTTTTGGGAATTTGGGATCACAAAAAATACATTGACTATAGGACACGAAAATCGGCAAAATCTGCATTTACCTGTTTTAGGGCTCTTTCAAACTTGAAAATGCGCCCGTTTGCCCCTCGGAATGAACTCACTCCATTAATAAGGTCATAACGGATGTCCATGAAAAATTTTGGCCATTTTTTTTGGGAATTCTGGATCACAAAAAATCCATGGAACACACAAAAATTGGCAAAATCTGGGTTTACCTTCTTTTGGGCTCATTTGAAATTGAAAATATGGCTGTTTGGCCCTCGGGATGAACTCTCTCCATTTCTATGTCTTAACGGAAGTCCATGAAAAAAATTTCCCATTCTTTTAAGAATTCTGGATCACAAAAAATCCATAAACTATAGTACAAGAAAATCGGCAAAATCTTAGCTTACCTGATTTGGGCCTCGTTTAAACCATAAAATGTTCTTGTTTTCCCCTCGGGATGAACTCACTCAGTTAATCAGAACTTAACGGATGTCTATGAAATATTTCACACTTTTTTTGAGAATTCGAGATCAGAAAAAAACCATGGACTCACACACGAAAATCGGGAAAATCTAGGTTTACCTGCTTTGGGGCTAGTTTGAATTTGAAATTGTGCATGTTTGCCCCTCGAGCTGCACTCGCTCCATTGCTAAATTCTTAACGAACATCCATGAAAAATTTCGTCCATTCTTTTTTGAGAATTCTGGATCACAATAAAATCGGCAAAATCTGGGTTTACCTGCTTTGGAGATCGTTTGAATTTGAAAATGAGCCCGTTTTTCCCTCGGGACAAACTCGCTTCATTCCTAAGGCCTTTATGGGTGTCCATGAAAATTTTCGGCCATTATTTATGGAATTACGGGTTAAAAATCTATGGACTATAGCAGACAAAAATTGGCAAAATCTGGGTTTACCTGCTTTGGACCTCGTTTGAACTTTAAAATGTGTTTGTTATCCCATCGGGACGAACTTGTTCTATTTGTATAGTTTTAACGGACGTCCATGAAATATTTCATCCAGTTTTTTGTGGAATTTCGGATCTCAAACATACGTGGACTATAGCACACAAAAATTAGGAAAATCTCGGTTTACCTACTTTGGGGATCGTTTGAACTTGAAAATACCTCTGTTTGTCCCTAGGGACGAACTCGTTCTATTTCTAAGGTCATAGTGGACGTCCAGGAAAAACTTTAGTCATTTATTTTTGGGAATTCTGGATCATAAAAAATTTGTGGACTATGGCACACGAAAATCGGCAAAATCTAAATTTACCCGCTTTGGGGATCGTTTGAACTTGAAAATGCACCAGTTTACCCTTCGAGATGAACTCACTCTATTGCTAATGTTTTAACTACATCCATGAAATTTTTTGGCCATTTTGATGGGACTTCAGGATCACAAAAAATCCATAGACTATAGCACATGAAAATTGGCAAAATCAGGGTTTACCTGCTTTGGGACTCGTTTTAACTTGAAAATGAGACCATTTTCCACTTGGGACGAACTCGCGCCATTGGTACGGTCTTAACACACGTCCGTGAAAAATTCAGTCATATCATTTAGGAATTCCGTATCACAAAATATGCATGGACTATAGAAAATGAAAATCGGTAAAATCTGGGTTTACCTACTTTGGGGCTCGTTTGAACTTGAAAATGAACCCATTTTCCCCTTGGGACGAACTCATTCCATTTCTAAGGTTTTAACGGAAGTCCATGAAAAGTTTTGGCCTTTCTTATTAGAATTCCCGAACACAAAAAATCAATGGACTATAGTACACGATAATTGATAAAATCTGGGTTTAACTACTTTGGGGATCGTTTGAACTTGAAAATGCACCCATTTGCTCCACGGGATGAACTCGCTCCATTGCTAAGGTTTTAAAAGACGTCAATGAAAAAATTCGGCCATCTTTTTTTGGGAATTCTATATCACAAATAATACATGGACTATCGCACACAAAAATCAGAAAAATCTAGGTTTACGTGCTTTGGGGCTCGTTTGAACTCGAAAATGCGCCTATTTTCCCCTTAGGATGAACTTTCTCAATTCCTAAGGTCTTAACGGACATCCATGAAAAATTGCAGACTTATTTTTCCGGAATTTTGAATCACAAAAAATCCATGGACTATAGCACACGAAAATTGGCAAAATTTGGGTTTACCTACTTTGTGGCTCGTTTGAACTTTAAAATGCACCCGTTCATCCCTCAGGATGACCTCGCTCCATTGCTAAGGTCTAAACAGACTTCCGTGAAAAAATTTGGCCATTTTTTTGGGAATTCCTGATAAAAAAAATCCATAGACTATAGTAAAAGAAAATCGGCAAAATCTAGGTTTACCTGCTTTAGGGCTCGTTTGAAATTGGGAATGTGCCCGTTCACCCCTCGGGAATAAATCACTCCATTGCTAAGGTCATAATAGACGTCCATGAAAAATTTTGGCCATTTTTTTCGTTAATTCTGGATCACAAAAAATCAAAGGACTATAGCACACGAAAATCAGCAAAATCTAGGTTTACCTACTTTGGGGCTTGTTTGAACTTGAAAATGCTCCAGTTTTCCCATTGGGACGAACTCGCTCCATTGCTAAGGTCTAAACAAACATCCATGAAAACTTTCAGCCATTTTTTTGGCAATTCTGGATCACAAAAATTGATAAAATAATGGCTTACCTTCTTTGGGGCTCGTTTGAACTTTAAAATGTGCGCGTTTTCCCCTCGGGATGAATTCGCTCCATTGCTAAGGTCTTAACAGACGTCTATGAAAACTTTTGGTCATATTTTTTGGAATTTTGGATCACAAAAAATCCATGGACTATAGCAAACGAATATCGGCAAAATCTAGGTTTACCTACTTTGGGGCTCATTTGAACTTGAAAATTTGCCAATTTACCCCACGGGATGAACTCGCTCCATTGCTAAGGTCTTAACGGACATCCATGAATGAATTTGGCCAATTTATTCGAGAACTTCATGTCATAAAAAATCCATGGTCTATAGCACAACAAAATCAGTAAAATCTGGGTTTACCAGCTTTAGGGCTCAATTGAAGTTGAAAATGCATCTGTTTACCCCTTGGGACGAACTCGCTCCATTGCTAATGTCTTAACGGATGTACATAAAATATTTCGGTCATTTTTTACGGGAATTTTAGATCACAATCAATTCATGGACTATAACTCACGAAAATTGGCAAAAATTAGGGTTTACCTGCTTTGGGCTCGTTCGAAATTGAAAATTAGCCTGTTTTCCCCTCGGGAAAAACTCGCTTTATTACTATGGTCTTAAAGGTCGTCCACAAAAAATTGTGGCCATTTTTTTCAGGAATTTCTGATCACAAAAAATCCATGGACTATAGCACACAAAAATTGGCATGTTTGCCCCTCGAGACAAACTCGCTCCATTTCTATGGTCATAACGGACGTCCATGAAAAATTTCAGCCAATTTTGTAGAAATTTCGAATCAAAAAAATATAAGGAATGTAGGACACGAAAGTCGGCAAAATCTAGGTTTACCTACTTTGGGACTTATTTGAACTTGAAAATGCGCCCGTTTTACCCTCGGGACAAAATCACTCCATTGCTAAGGTCTTAACGGACGTCTATGGAAAATTTCGGCCAATTATTTTTTTGGGAATTACAGATCACAAAAAATCTATGGACTATATCTCACGAAAATCGGCAAAGTCTTGGTTTACCTGCTTTGGGGCTTGTTTGAACTTGAAAATGCGCCTGGTTTCTAATGACTCCGATATTTGGAATCATTTAGGGCTTTATTTGTATAGATTTATTGTCCTAAAATGCTTATTTTGTGCCAATAACTGATGTAAAATTATTGATTTTCAGGTATTTGAATTGAAGAATAATGCAAGGACACTAATTTGCAAAAAGGAACGAAGGGAACTAAAAGAAGAAAGAAAAAAGAGCCTGGTGATTGCCAAGTCCATTTGACGAGTCGTCGAGTGGCCATTTGACCGCCAAAATTTTCAGTGGGACAAGCCCTGAAGGAGAAAATCAAGTTCGCGAGAGAAAGGAGCAATCGGTGGATCACTGATTGATTCCGGAATGTAGAGTTAGAATATGTTCTAAAGTAAAAATAATAATAATAATTATTCCACTCTCCCCTCTCCCTAAGACTATAACTCTAAATAGTATATATAGTTTTCACAAATTGTGTTGCGGAGGATTGCTCGGGAACATCGCCTTCAGTGTCTTGCCTTTAGCATCCTTGCATTCTTGATCATTGGGCGGTACAGTACTGCTTCGTGGAAGTGATCGGCGACCCGCCGACTGCTCCTTTCCTCGCCTTTTGATCCACTTCATTCAAGGCTTCGCGTACTAGAACGAAGGGCGGCTTATGTCGTTTCGGCGACTCGCCATGTTAAACTCGGCAATCCGCAGGATTCCATTTCTTGTTCTTTTCAGCCCTATTTACTCCGTTTTGCACCTAAGTGTCCATGCTTCTACTAAAACTTCAAATATCTGAAACTTCAGCATTTTAATCAGGTATTGAGGTAAAACAAGCATTCAAGGACACTATTTCTATTAAAACAAAGCCCTAAATGAGTCCAATTTGTGGACTCATCAGTTATATTTGCTGGCTGGGAGGAGGTGGAAGAAGCACCTGGTACTTGTGAAGAAGAGGAGGGTCCAGATGTACCTAAAGGCTCAGAGGCCAGAATAGGAGCTGGTAACCTGAAGGTGCTTATGTTGGTAACGAGTCAACATCAACTTCTGGAGAGATATCTATATGAGCTGCTTTGCTCCTGTCAACCTCCTCTTATGTGACTTCGACGTCAATACGCCGGATGTCCATGGACGATGAAGGGATGACCTCTATATCATTTGCAGGATCCCGGGGTACGCCGGCAGGCCGGCATAACTCAGTGATCAAAACCAGGAATTGCAGAGAGGTAAGTCTCTGCTTGGCTCTCATAGACATCTCCTGCGAAATCAGCAGTCCTAGGTCGATCCGCCACCTGGCTATGATAGAACCGAGGCAAGACACCTTAGGATGGAGCAGAATAGACTCGTTCTGGGATGGCATTATGGTGCTGCTGATGAAGCCAAACCAAAACCTGGAGGTGATGTTCATGTCCCTTTTCTCAATGGGAGTTCCTACATTGATCCACCTCGGGGTGGTGTCAGAAATCAGTGTAGCTAACCAACCCTTCAAATCATCAAGGGACGGAACAATAGGAAACCCCTCGTAAGGGAGTGCAGAGTGCAGCGGTCTACCTAATACAACATTAATATGCTCGTTGTGACACTCCACCTCCTTGCCTCTCACCATGACCGACTTCACCAGTCAAAACTCACTAGCATTCTTCTTGTTCTTAGGCACCAACTCCCTGTAAGCTATGTAAAACTCCCTAACCCAGGAAGGAAGGTAAGGGCCTCGGGGCCGTGTAAACTGGTCGAACTCATGGTAGCCGAGGGTGTCCAAAGTATCCGGGTATTTTCCTTCCAGACCCTCCGTAGATAGCAACTTCTCCTCTATGATAGTCTGGACTCCTTCACAGTTTAGTTTGTTCAACAATCTAGGTGGAGGAGTAATAAGCAGTGTAGGAGTTACTGAGGGTGCCTGAGCTGGCACTGATTCACTAGTAGGTGGGGTAGGAGCTGAGGGAGCTCCTGTGGGTGTAGGCTGAGATTTAGCCTGGTGTCTACTCCTTCGAGGAATCAAGAGCTCTTCGTCTTTCGGTTCAGGAAAATCAACTTAGGGTTCAATAGCTATTCCTTTCCTAGCTAGGTGCTTTTTCCTCTTGCCTTTGTCTCCCAGTAGGAGATTTTGCTTTCGTTTCTGTGGAGGATTTGATCCTCCTTCATTTATCGTCATGCCCTTTCCTTTTCTCTAGGGTTGCTCACTTAATTTTGGGCGTATTATATCTGCAAAATATCAAGAGAAATTAAGAGAAAATCAAACACAATCACAGAGAATCTTAATGCAGAAAGACTCGCCGGTCCAGTTGGAGAATCGCCGAACCTCTTTGGCGAACTAGATCGTGCTCACCGAAGGGTTTAGCTTGCAAATTTTTGGCAAATCGGCGATAGAAAAACCTGATCGGCGAATCGCCAAATACTTTCAGTGAACAAGTGATTATCCGCCGAAAGTAACAGTGCAACATAGACTCAGGGGTGCAGAAAAAAGGCGATAAGAATACTTTCGGCGCCCTCAGACTTCTCGCTGAAAGTTACAGTATCAAATATCAATCAAGGCGCCAAATTATCGGCGAGATGGGGACCTTAGGAGAACCGCCGAGTCGTTCGGCGAACTCAACCTAGCTCGTGAATCGACCCAACGTGCCTATTTTCAACCCATCTTCTCGAATTCAACTCGGTAACCCCCGAAAATAAAATCAAAGCATGCACTCATAGAATTCAAACAAGACCCGTACTACCTATCACCCCGAGATACTCAAAGTTTTCTTGGTTTTACCAAAATTAGCCATTTGATAATATTTGCTCTTAAAAGTGGTGTCACCCGCTCTATCATTGGGCAATTTTTGTCTTTTAGCACATACATGGGTTACTCAGACTTCACCCAATCAATTTAACCAACATGAAAGCATCACCCAATCAAATTTCATTCGTTCCAAGGCATAAAAATACGAGCATTTTTATGATCAACACAATACAAACAAAATTTTCAAATTAAAATAGGCATTCAAGTATTCTAATTCTATCAGAGAGGCCCAACACACAACAAAATGATACGATTATTGCAAAAGAGTACAAAGCTTTTGAAATGTAAACTCGAGATTTGGAAACCAACCTTTTGTGCTGATTAAAACGTGATTTGAAAGCTAGGCGGCAAAGAAATCCAACTCCACACGCAAATCAATCAACCAAAATACTAGTAAAATGCTTAAAATAAGGAACATACTACCTTGGTGAGAGTTTGGGAGGTTTAAGAGTGAGGGAAAGTGATGGATTTCAAATTTTAAGACTCTTGGTCTTTTTAAACTGTCCAGTTCGCGCCCATTCGGTGAATTTACTCTCATACGCCGATCCACTCGGTGATACGCCGAGTGGTCATTTGGCTCACCGAGTTTTGCAGGACCTTTAGGCAAAGTGAGGGTTCAAACAGCGGTCCAAAATTGAAGTCGCCAAACTGGTCGGCGACACGCCGAACTGCTTTTTTTGACACCTTCAGCTTTTAAACCAGCAACACTAACACATCATTATTTATAAAAGAAAATTAAAGCATCTAAAACCTTGCGTTTCAACCCAAGAAGCGCCTTATTTAATGTCGTGGCTCGACGCGAGTCTTTACTTACTCTCCATTATTGGGGTCAGCAATAGCGTCACTAGGTAACCCCAATAGATCATTTGGGTGGAGATGAGGTACTGCAGAACTCATGAGTGTTCTGATCAGCTGGATTGATCTAGAGTGAGATCCAATCATCTGATTCAACACTTCAATATTCTTCTTCATATCTTCTAACACTCGATCTTGGTCAGTGATCTTCTGGAGAATGATTTGTAGTGTGTCCTCAACACAATTTCTCTCTCTATCTCTAGACTTTTGTCGCTCATGAGGGGGTATGAACCTTCCCTGACTCTTGCACTGGTTTTCCACCTTTGTGATTTTGGTTGCCAAGTCGTTCAACTGAGTTACCATTGTAGCTAAATTGAAGTCACCCTCGATTTCTTGGTTCACCTCAGCTAACTTGCCACCACTTCCCTCAGCCGTGCTCAGGGTTTCTGTATACAACAACTTTGAGAAAAACAAAATTAAAAATAAAATTAGTAAAACTGCAACTACGAAGAACAAAAATTATACTAAACTAAGAATTCTCAAAAAACACCACTCCCCGGTAGCGGCGCCATTTTGATGTTTGTGTAATCAAGACACAACTTCCGATGCAAGTGTCTACGATCGTACAATAGTTTAGTAACCCAACCAAGGGTTGCGATTGTTCCCAAGAGAGTGATTTTGAGAATAAATAGAAAAATAAAATTTAGTTCTAACTAGTCGTAGCTAAAGACATTAACGATTGGAAACATTGTAAATTAAAGGGGGACACAAGGGTGTCAATTAACAATGGGGTTTTTGACACTAGTAAATAAAAACAACAAAATAAACAAGGATCTCTAAGTAATGAGAGGGGATCCTTGGGATGTGATGGGAATACGGGTTAAGCTAGATTATTGGGTACATGCTTTCAATAGAAGACTCATAGAATAATTGTGACGAGGCTAAACTTTAAAGGGGATAAGCTCTCTCTCGAGCAACTTACAATGTTTCAAAAGGCGTTCCTCTTGAACACCCACTTGTCGCATGAAGATCAGCCTACACCTTAACCCACTCACTCTCTCGAGCTGTGTGTGTGGGAAAGAGACTAGGATTCACTCTCTCGAGCTGAACCTCATGTCGACCTAATCCCACCGGCCATCAATTTAGTAGTTTTAGTTTTACAACCTCTATCTCTCGAGCAAGCCGAAAACACATAAATAAACTTGTATTTACAACTAAAAATTCATCAAATTCATCCACAACTACTAAACAAAATCACAATTAAACTACAATTAAAGTATCACCAAGCAAGGCCCAACAATTGTCTTAATCCATATTCGCTAAATCACACCCAAAGAATTGAGGTTTTTAGCCACACATGTATAAGAGATAGAAATTTATACCAAATTGAGCTCAAATGCAACTGGGTATGAAGATTTAAGTCTTGATACAGGCCAAAATTGAAGAATCCAAGAGAACCACACCTAAATCTTAAAGATGAAACACTTTCGATATTCAAATCTTCAAAACCCTCTCAAACTTAGAGAAAAAAAATCAAAAAGTACTATTCTAAATGAAAATTATAATAATTGTTACACACTTAAAACTACAACTCTAACTAGTATTTATAGTTTTCACAGATTTGTACTATAGCAGATCATATGGCATCGTTAGTCAGAATTGCCGATCAACTCAGCGATTTGCCCTTTGGTATAGTTCATCACCGTCTTACACCAGCCTTCAACATTGTCGTGCTTTGGGTGATTGGTCGACATGGTACTGCTTCGCAGAACTTCTTGGCGATGCACCAACTGCTCCATTTTTTCGCTGACTTGATCCTTTCCTTCAGGGCTCAGCACACTGGAACAAAAGGCGAAGTAAGACCTTTTGGCCACTCTCCAAGTGGACTCGATGATCCTCAGGCCTTCATTTCTTCATTCTTTTCAGCCTTTTCGTTCCTTTTTGCGACGTAGTGTCCATGCTTTCCTTCAAACCTCAAATACCTGAAACGTAAGGGTTTTCATCACATATTGAGCTAAATTAAGCATTTGAGGACACAATTTCTATTAAAATATAACCCTAAATGAGTCCAATTTGAGGACTCATCACGTAGGCTGTTCTTATTTTGCATGCTTGTTAATGTTGAAGAGAAATCAATTTGATTCGGGGTAAATTGTTCGAGAGAAAGTTTATCTCCTCTATAGTCTAGCTTATTCACTAATATACAGCTATTTTCTAATAGTTGCAATTACCCATTTGTCTATATTACCCTATAATCGAATCACATCCCATGAACCCGTCTCATTATTTGCTGCTGTTGTAGTTGATAATTTCAAACCAAAACCCCCTTATTTGACATTCGTGTCACCCCCTGATTTGAATTATGTTTTTATTCGATAATGTCTATTCCTATGACAGATTTGATCAGATTCGTACTCATTTATTGAATGTTAAACACGTACCGCTCCCTGTGGGATTCGATCCTTACTCATTTAGTTGGGTTATTTACTGACTAGCGATCGTTGACACATAGAATTGGATTAAGTGTCTTTGGAATGTTAATCAAAATGGCGTCGTTGCCAGGGAGTGGTGTTGGTTAAGATTCTTTGTTTAAGTTGAATTTTGTTCTTTTTAGTCATAGTTAAATATACTTACTTTTAGTTTTGGGTTTCTTGTTTATGTTTTGAAACAGAGAGTATGAGTGTGAACTAAAGCTATGGTAGCCAAGTGGGCCACCAAGATGACATCGGCGACCTCAACAATATCAATGAGCCTAATATTAATGACCCTCATCTAATGGGTGGAATTGGTGCCATTCGCTTGCCTCCGGCTAAAGGGAACGTTGTGTTCCATATTACAAGTACCATGTTACAACTCTTACAATTAAAAGGGTTGTTTGGTGGGTTGCTCATGAGGATCCCAATGAGCATATTAGAAACTTTGTTGATGTTTGCGGGCCGTTCTCCTTCAAGAACATATCCCAAGAGTCGGTCCGGTTGAGGTTGTTCCCATTTTCGTTAAAGGGAAAAGCATGTAAGTGGCTGGCCGAATTGCCACGAGATTCAATCACTTCGTGGAAAGAGCTTTTCATCACATTTTAAGTGCGATTTTTCCCTCCTTCGAAGATGATGACACTTCGGGACAACATCCAAAGGTTCAAGCGTTTGGAGTGTGAGCCAATTCATGAGACTTGGCTACGATTCAAGAAGTTGGTGTTGTAATGCTTAATTCATGGTTTGCCCGACAATGTTTTGCTGCAGTATTTATATCGAAGCCTTGATTCGGTGAACAAGGGTGCAACTGACCAACTTTCTCCAAGAGGTTTGATGCAACAACCTTACATTATAGCAGCCCAACTTTTGGATGGTGTGACCATAATTAATCGAGGTTGGTACACTCGCGAAAATTAGGTTTCCCCTCTCACGTTTAAATTGACCAAGGAGCAGCTTCACAAAGACCAAGAGAGGGACCATAACATGGCCAAGATCATGACTCAACTTGACATTTGTCCAAAAATGTCATTGCAGCTGGTGCTAGAAGTGTCAATGATGTGGGTGTCGGGTGTGTAAACCCCGAAGAGGCCAAGTTTGAAGCATTGTACAATGAGGAGGTGAATTTCGTAGCCAACCAAGGATGTGGTTATCATGCAAACTACCCGAGGTAGGGTGGTAACCAAGGTTGGAACACGGTTGAAGGTTGGAGAAATCGTGATAGAGAGTGGAGGGATCGTAAACCCACTTGGAAGGAAAGGGATGGGGAGAAGGATAAGTACATTCCTCCCCACGAGCGTCAAAAGCAAAATGATTCTGAGGGTGGTCGGTCGAAGGATATGCTTTCTCCTATCCTCAACAAAGGTTGAGGGGTCTGACAAAATTTTGAAAGAGATGAAGGAAGATGTGAACCTTAGCCTGACGGTTACCTCCCATTCCATATGTATCAAACAGTTGGAGACCCAGATGGGTAATATCTCGTATAACTTAAACTCGAGAAAACAAGGGGGGTTGCCAACTGATACTATGGACAACCCCAATATGAAGTTTGAGTGAGGACTTGCATCGTGCCACGACGTTAACTAAGGCGTTGCTTGGGAGGCAACCAAAGTTTTATTTCCTTTCTTTTTGTTTGTGAAATAATCGTGTGTTGATTGTGAAAGTCAAAGTGTGGAATGTGTTTGAAAAGTGTAGATTGACGAGCTTAATGTCGAGTCGGCGACTCACCGAAGAGGTCGGCAAGCTTGACATGGACCGCCGTTGGACTCAATAAATTCCAAGGTTGGAGTTTGTAAAATTCGGCAAGCCCATGGACTAGTTGGCGAATCGCCGACTAGGTTGGCTATCACGACTTTATCCACCATTTGGACCCCCACATTAACTGGAGGTCCGGTAAAACTGGTTGAGATAAGTGCCCACTCGACGTGTCGCCGAATTGGTCGGCGAGAAAAATTAATGTTGCCGAATGGGCGAGAACTGGACGCTTTTAAAAGCCAAAAGGTTTAAACTTTCAAACTTTTCCACATTCCCTCACTTTTTAACTTCCCAAACTCACGCCCGTACTATATTTTCCTATATTTTCATGTTTTTACCTTTCCTTAGTCGTTGATTTTGTGTTCGGTGTTGGATATCTTTGCCGCCTAGCATTTCAACTTATATATTCAGCATAAAAGGTTGGTTTTCTGAACTCCACAATTGTATTTAGCGATTTTACTCATTTGCAATTGTTTTAGTCTTAGTGAAGTGTGTTGGGCCTCTCTGATTTCATTGTTTTTATGCTTGTGTGCATGTGTGCCTGTTTTAATTTTAGTATCTGCCTAAATTGCCTAATTGTTGATTTTCCAAATTTTTTGTGCTTAAAAGAGATCTATATTGTTGGTTTATGCTAATTTGTTCTTGGGTCTAGTCGGGTGAAGTCTAAGTCACCCGCATTTGTGCTAAATGACGTTCTTTGCCCAATGATGGAGCGATTAACATCATTCTTAAGGGCTAAACTCGTCAAATGGCCAATTTTTTCTAAATCGGGAGAAGTCTGAGTATCCCAGGGGAATGGGTAGCATGGGTCTAAGTCTAATTTAGTTTGTGTATGCTTTGCTTTTATTTTCGGTGGCTACAGGGTTTGATTTTGGAAGTTGGGGTTGAAAGTAGGCATGTTGGGCAATTTGGCGAGCTCGGTCGAACTCGCTGAACCACTCGACGATTCACCGAATCCCCCTTGATCGCCTATAATTTCATGCAAAAAATGTGTTTGGGTTCTGTAACTTTCAGCTAGAAGCTTAAGTTCGCCGAGTGCACTCGGTGACTTGCCGATCGTCTTTCTTGATCTCCCTTTCTGCGCCCCTAAATCCTAAAATACACTGTAACTTTTGGTGGGCTAGTCCTTGTTCGCCGAATGTTGTCGATAATTCGCCGAAAGGCCCTTCCCATTGCCGACATGTCACTTTTCTGGAAATTTTTGAAGCCAATACTTTCGGCGAGCCCGATTTGGCTTGCCAAAGTGATTCGGCGACTCGCCGACCGGTTCAACAAGTCTGTCTCTAACAATTTTCTGCAACTTTTTCTGGAAATGAAACTATCTTTTAGTGATATTTTTGCAGACATGGCTAGAACCAACCTTGATATGCCACCCCGTAAAAGAGCACGGGGCATAGCTATAAATGAAGGAGAAACCAGCCCTCCTAAAAAGGGAATAACAGAGCCTCCAAAGGGAGGCAAGGGAAAGGGTAAGAAGCCCATAACTGAGGTTCTGGAGCACAACTCTGGCAGCGAGGGAGAGTCCCTTGACTCCCAAGCTGCGTTCTCCGAGCCGGATGACGATCAACCACTGCAGTCTAGGCGAGCGGAGATCCGTGCAAGGTTTCACCTTGACTCTTCAAGAGCTCCAATAGATACAGTGCCAGCTCCGGCACCGCCCGTGACCCCAGTGCCACCAGTATAGGATCCTTTTCCTCGACTACTCAACATATTAAAATCCGACGGGTTGAGGACCAATTTAGAGGAGAAGCTGATATCCACAGAGGGTTTAGTAGGTAGATATTCCACGATGAGGGACCGCCTCCAGTTCCACCGATTAACGCAATTCACCAGGCCACGAGACCCATATATTCCTACATAGGTATGGGAATTCTACACTGCCTATGGTGAGCTGGTGCCCAAGGAAAAGAAAAAGTCTAGTGCATTCAGACCAATGAAGTATGTCATAGTCTGAGGGAAGGAAGTAGGGTGCACCAGTGACCATATTAGTAATGTACTCGACACGGCTGTGGGTTCTACATATGCATATGAGGGCTTGCCTATTACTCAATCCCTGGTTGACTTAAAAGGCTGGCTTGCACCTTTGATTTTTGATATCACCCCGAGGTAGATCGAGGTGAGGGACCCCATCAAGAAGAAGGAACTGAATATTGCTGCTCAGTACTGATTTGCCTTTATCAGTAGCACCATCATGCCTTGGGCGACATGCCTTGGGTCGATCATATCCAGGAGGAGCATTAACATAGGACTCCTTATAGAGCATGAGATGGCCATGAGGGCCAAGCAGAGCAAGATGTCCCTACCATTCTCGGTGCTGATTACAGAGTTGTAACGATGTGCTGGAGTTCCTTGTGATGAGACAAAATATATTGAGGTCACCCCCAGATCCTCCACAGACTTCCGACGTATAGAGGCTGAGTACATTCGGGACGAGGCGACAGATAGAGAGCAGCCCCAGTAGACACATCCCCAGAGGTGGATATTGACTTCATACTTGTAGAGGCACCTTTGTCTACTCTGGCCTCCGGGCCTTCAGGTACTTCCACTACCTCCCAGACTCCTGGTACTTCTACTGTAGCCCAACCCACCAAGATCACTCAGGCCATGCTCCTAAAGATTGGGCACTTAGCTCATTCTGCGGATGTGAAGGCTACTCGATTGGAGGCTACGGTACCATGGATGATCGAGAGTGCTATACTAGCTGCACGGACACCCCTACGAGCATCTATTAAAACTCTCACAGCGAGAGTCAAGACTTGTGACAGTAAACAGGGGGAGACTTCAGAGGTTACGACTTTGAGAGAACAGCTTGCAGACCTTAGGAAGGACGTACACTATCTAAAGTGTACAGACTTCACCACCTTATTTGAGGTAGCTGAGACGGATGATGCTCTAGCTACTTCTGAGATTCCTTTGACTACTACCAGAGAAGTACAGATAGATGTGGCAGCTGATGCATCAGAGGCAGATACTGATGAAGAGCAACTTGGGGAGCGAGATGCTAATCTATATGATGATCTAGCATATCTTGAGGATGCGATGTTCGAGATCGCCCACCAAACCTCCTTGAGAGACACCACCATGGTTGTGTCCAGTGGAGTTGGCACTGCTGAGGCTACACCGGGCATTGATGCCCTGACAGACGGAGCGACTGTTTAGATAGGACCCCTCTTTACCTCGCTCTCTGTCACTTTTATTGATTTTTGGCTGTTTTTATTGCATTTGAGGACAAACTACTATTTTTTGTTTCTGGTGGGGTGAGGTATTTCCATACCTACCTCTTGTGATTATTACTTTTGTTTATATATTGGGTTTTGTGTTGTAAAGTGTGTTTTGGCACTATTTTATGGATATTTGAGCTTGTGGCTCTTTGTTTAATTGTAAATGATTTTGGTCCCTTCCAAAAAAATTTGCAACCTCTTGTATATTTAATTGTTGTTGTTCTTGTGCAAATTTGAGTGTCGGTTGTGATCAATACCGATGACTTGAATAGTGCTCTCAATCAAACAAAAATGAATGTACAGCTACGATGAGGCCAAATGAAGTTACCTAGATAATATGTGAACGTTTTGCATCTCGTTATAATTATCCAGTTATCGGATTGAGTTTCTTGTGATGAACAATGCACAGTAGCAAAAGTGTGGAGTGCTGTTTGATATTGATGCCAATGCCTTGTGTGATGAGGTTACCGCGAACCTTGTGTGATGACACCTAGAATTTGCCCGTTGGTCCGGTTGACTAAGTGATCCAAGCTCTTTAAATGATCTTAGGCAACAATTTTAAAGAGTGAAACAATTTGAAATTATACCTCTTTTGTGGCCTGCATTGTGAGTGTGTGAACTTTGCTTGAACACCTTTTGAGGCTTAGTCTTTCCTTGGAAGTAACTTGATGAAATTGTGACCTTTATTTATCCCTTCACCCATAATCCTCATGAAGTGTGGTTTGTTCAAATAGCCAACCTAGGCCAAAAGCCTAAGTTTGGGGTGTGGTTAAAAGAGAAGGTAAATCAAGAAGTGTGAAGAAATCCCCCCTTTGATCCTTGTTTTTTTTTAAAAAAAAATGGAACCCCTCTATATAAAAAAAGAAAGAGAAAAGAAGATGAAAAAGAAAAAGAATGAAAAAGTTGTGAAATGAAGTTGTGAAAATTGCAAAACAAATGGGGTTTCCGACATTCCATGGAAAGTGATTAATGGAGTGAATTTAGAGCATGAATGAAATTGTTGAAGAAAAGGGGAAGAAAGTGTTGTTCATACCACATTTTATGAGGATAGCATCCACTGAGCCTAAATGACCATACCTTTACACTAAGCCATGTTACAAGCCTTTAAGAGACCTTTTTTATCTTGAGTGAACTAAAACAAGTGTTTGTTGGAAAATAAGGGAAAACCTATGGGTGGAGTTATGCATGTGTTCATCTTTTTTACTGTGAGAGTTGTATGTGATTCCGAAACTATAAAGTGTTGAACCATTGTGTGTGCATATGGAATCATTGTTTGTGTGAGAGCATTTGAGTACCTTTGTTGAGCTTGAACTTACATTTGAAGCAACTATTGTGAACTTGAGAATCTTTGATTATGGTGAGTCACAACTTGAACCTTAGAGTGCACAATTGATCCTTGCATCAGTAGGTTGAGTCTTGTTGCGTGCATTCATAATTGAGTCTTGTGTAGCACTATTTAAGACATCCTTTTTGAGCTGCTAAACTTGAGTTTTAATTGAGAACAAGCAAAAGTTTAAGTTGGGGGTATTGATGAGTCCAAGATTTGGACTTATTCAGGGATTTATTTGTATAGATTAAGTGTCCTCAAATGCTTATTTTATGCCAATGATGTAAAATCCTTGATTTCCAAGTATTTGGATTGAGGAATAAAGCATTCAAATTAAAAAGAAGGAATTTGGGACACTAATTTGCAAAAAGGAATGAAGCGAGCTGAAAGAAGGAAGAAAAGAGAGTCTAGTGATCGTCAAGTCCATTTGGCGAGTAGCCGAGTGGCCATTTGACCGCCTAAATTTCCAGTGTGCCAAGCCCTAAAGGAAAAAATCAAGTTGGCGAAAGAAAGGAGCAGTCGGCGGATTGCCGAGTGATTATGTGATGCATAGTTAGATCATCCAAAGTTACAGACCTGGAGGATGTTGAAAGTCAAGGCAAAAAGCCGATGGAATTGACCGAAGGGCGGATCACCGAGCTAATCGGCGAGCCCGACTTACTGCGCTGAATGGCCATTCGCAACATATTTTTGGCGACTATGAATACATTTTCAAGCATTAAGTTTAGTATCAAATTTTATTCTGAACAATCATTAGAGTAATTTTCAATTTGAACTCTGAGTATTGAGACAAATTTTCCTTAGCTTTGAAGAATTGATGTTTTTCACTTTTGAGAAATTGGAACTGGGTCTTTGAGATTCTTCAATTTGGACTATTGTTAGGATGAAAATAATCTTACCCAGTTGATGGAAATGCAATTTGGTAAAAATTTTTATCTTTTCATGATGTCTAGCTAATACCCCAATTCTTGGGATGTGATTATGGACTGATTCAGCTTATGGGTATTGTTAATTGTTAGTTTAAATGTTGTTTAGAAGTGATTTCAATCGTTAATTGTGGTTTAATATAAAGAATTGTAGTTGCAAATGTAGTTCTACCTTCGTGTTTTTGGCTTGCTTGAGAGAGAGGTTTTAAAACCAAGATTATTGATTGATGGTCTGTGGGTATTGGGTTGTCATGGGTTAAGCTCGAGAGAGTGAATCCTAAACCTTTTTCCACACATTCATCTCAAGAGAGTGAATGGCCAAAAGCGTAGGCTGTTCTTATTTTGCATGCTTGTTGATGTTCGAGAGAAATCAACTTGATTCGGGGTAAATTGTTCAAGAGAAAGTTTATCTCCCATATAATCTAGCTTATTCACTAATATATAATTATTTCCTAACAGTTTCTATTACCCATTAGTCTATATGAGCCTATAATCGAATCATATCCCAAGAGCCCGTCTCATTATTGTTATTTCGTATTATTTGTTGTTGTTGTATTTGATAATTTCAAACCAAAACCCCCTTATTTGACATTCCTGTCACCCGCGATAAGAATTATGCTTTTATTTGATAATGTCTATTCCTATGACTGATTTGATCATATCCGTACTTTCCTATTGAATCTTAAACATGTACCGCTCCCTATGGAATTCGACCCCAACTCATTTAGTTGGGTTATATACGGACTAGCGAACGTTTACACTTAGAATTGGATGAAATGTCCTTTAAACGTTAATCAGTTTACCCTCGGGACGAACTCGCTCCATTGGTAAGGTCTTAATAGACGTCAATGGAAAATTTCGACCATTTTTTTGGGAATATTAGATTACAAAAAATCCATGGAATATAGCACACGAAAATTGGTAAAATCTGGGTTTACCTGCTTTGGGGCTAGTTTGAACATGAAAATGCGCCTGTTGGCCCCTCAGGACGAACTCGCTCCATTGTTAAGGTCTTAACAGACGTCCATGACTAATTTAGGCCATATTTTTTGCGAATTATGTATAAAAAATATCCATAGACTATAGCATATGAAAATCGGCAAAATCTGGGTTTACCTGCTTTTGTGTTTGAGCTTGAAAATGCTCCCCTATGCCCCTCGGGGTGAACTTTCTCCATTGCTAAGGTCTTAACAGACGTCCATGAAAAAATTCGGCCATTTTTTTCAGGAATTTTGGATCACAAAAAATCCATGGACTATAGGACACGAAAATCGGAAAAATCTAGGTTTACCTCTTTTGGGGAGAGTTTTAACTTGATAATGCGCCTGTTTTCCCCATGGGATGAACTCGCTCCATTGCTAAGGTCATAACAGTCGTCCATCAAAAGTTTCGGCCATTTTTTTTGGGAATTCCGGATAAGAAAAAATCCATAGACTATAGCACACGAAAATCGATAAAATATGGGTTTACCTGCTTTGGGGCTCGTTTGAAGTTGAAAATTCCCCCGTTTGCCCCTTGGGAAAAACTCGCTTCATTGCTAAGGTCTTAACGGAAGTGCACAGAAAATTTTGGCCATTTTTTTTGGGAATTCCTGATCACAAAAAATCCATAGACAATAGCACACGAAAATCCGCTAAATCTTGGTTTACCCACTTTGGGGCTTGTTTGATCTTTAAAATGTGCATGTTTTCCACTCGGGACGAATTTGCTCCATATGTAATGTCTTAACGGATGTCTATAAAAATATTTTGCCATTTTTTTGGGAATTCCAGATCACAAAAAATCAATGGTCTATAATAGAACACGAAAATTGGCAAAATCTGAATTTACCTGCTTTTGGGATAGTTTGAACTTGAAAATGTGCATGTTTTCCCATCGGGACGAACTTGCTTAATTACTAAGGTCTAACGGATGTCCATGAAAAATTTCCACCTTTTTTTTTTTGGAATTCTGGATCACAAAAAATCCATGGACTATAGCACAATAAAATCGGCAAAATCTGGGTTAACCTACTTTGAGGCTCATTTGAACTTGAAAATACGCCCGTTTGCCCCTTGGAACGAACTTGCTCCATTGTTCAGGTCTTAACTGATGTCTATGAAAAATTTCGGCCATTTTTTTTTTGGAATTTTTTATCACAAAAAGTCCACGGACTATAGCACACAAAAATTGGTCTGTTTGCCCCTCGAGACGAACTTGCTCCATTGCTAAGTTTTAGCAATTGTTTTCAGGAATTCTGAATCACAAAAACCCATGGACTATGCACACGAAAATTGGCAAAAATTTGGGTTTACCTGCTTTGGGTCTCATTTAAACTTGAAAATGTGTCTGTTTTCCCCTCGGGGTGAACTCGCTCAATTGTTAAGGTCTTAACGGATGTTCATGAAAAATTTCGGCCATTTTTTTGAGAATTTCGGATCACAAAAAATCCATGGACAATTACACACGAAAATCGGTAAAATCTAGGTTTACCTGCTTTGGGGCTCGTTTGAACTTGAAAATGCACCTATTTTCCCCTCGAGATGAACTCGCTCCATTGCTAACGGACGTCCATGAAAAATTTTGGTCATTTTTTCTCAAGAATTCCGGATCGCAAAATATCCATGGACTAGAACATACCAAAATTGGCAAAATCTGGGTTTACCTTCTTTGAGGCTCGTTTTGAAGTTGTAAAATGTGCCTGTTTTCCTCTCAAGACGAACTCTCTCCACTGCTAAGGTCCTAACAGATGTCCATGAAAAATTTATGTCATTTTTTTTAAAGAATTTCGGATCATAAAAAATCCATGGACTATAGCACACGAAAATAGGAAAAATATGGGTTTACCAGCTTTGGAGCTCATTTGTACTTGAAAATGTGCCTGTTTTAACCTCGGGACGAACTTTCTCCATTGTTAAAGTCTTAACGGACGTCCATGAAAAATTTTAGCCATCTTTTTTGGGAATTCTGGATCACAAAAAAATCCATAGACCTTAGAAAATGAAAATCGGCAAAATGTGGGTTTACCTACTTTAGGGCTCGTTTGAACTATAAATCTGCCTGTTTGCCCTTCAAGACGAACTAGCTCCATCGCTAATGTCATAACAGATGTCCATAAAAAACTTTGGCCATTTTTATCAGGAATCCTGATCACAAAAAATCCATGCACTATAGCATACCAAACTCGGCAAAATCTAGCTTTACCTTCTTTGGGGCTAGTTTGAACTTGAAAATGCGGCTATGCCCCTCGGAATGAACTCGTTCCATTACTAAGGTCTTAATGGATGTCCATGAAAATTTTCAACAATTATTTTCGGGAATTCCGAATCACAAAAAATCCATGGACTATATAGCACTTGAAAATTGGTAAAATTGGGGTTTACCTATTTTGGGGATCATTTGAAGTATAAAATGCACCCATTGGCCCCTCGGCCCCTCGAGACTAACTCGCTCCATTGCTAAGGTCATAACAGACGTCCATGAAAAATTTTGGCAATTTTATTTGAGAATTCTGAATCACAAAAAATCCATGTACTATACCACATGAAAATCTGCAAAATCTGGGTTGACCTGCTTTGGGGCTCGTTTTAACTTGAAAATGAGCCTATTTACCCCTCGGGACGAACTCGGTCCGTTCTTAAGGTCTTAACGAACGTCCACGAAAAATTTTGGCCATTTTTTTCAAGAATTCCGGATCACAAAAATCCATGGACTATAGCGAGCCCCTCGGGACAAACTCGCTCCATTGCTAAGGTCATAACGGACGTCTATGAAAAAATTTGGCAATTTTATTTGAGAATTCTGAATCACAAAAAATACATGGACTATACCACATGAAAATCTGTAAAATCTGGGTTGACCTACTTTGGGGCTCGTTTTAACTTCAAAATGAGCCTATTTACCCCTCGGGACGAACTCGCTCCGTTCTTAAGGTCTTAACGAACGTCCAAGAAAAATTTTGGCCATCTTTTTCAAGAATTCCGGATCACAAAAATCCATGGACTATAGCACACGAAAATTTGAAAAATCTGGGTTTGCCTGCTTTAAGGCTTGTTTGAACTTGAAAATGTGCATGTTTGCCCCTTGGGGAGAACTCGCTCCATTGCTAAGGTCTTAACGGACCTCCACAAAATCTTTCGGCCATATTTTTCTGGAATTCCGGATCATAAAAAATTAATGGACTATTGCACACGAAAATTTGAAAAATCTGGGTTTACCTGCTTTGAGGCTCGTTTGAACTTGAAAATGTACCCATTTGCCCCTCGGGACGAATTCACTCCATTGGTAAGGTTTTAACGACGTCCATGAAAAATTTTGGCCATTTTATTTCAAGAATTCTGGATCACAAAATATCCATGGACTATAGCACACGAAAATTGGCAACATCTGGGTTTTCCCGCTTTGGGGCTCGTTTGAACTTGAAAATGTGTCTGGTTTCCCCTCGGGACGAACTCGCTCCATTTCTACGTTCTTAACAAACGTCCATTAAAAATTTCGGCCATTTTCTTTGGGAATTCCGGATCACAAAAAATTCATAGACTATAGCTCACGAAAATTGGCAAAATCTTTACCTTCTTTGGAGCTCGTTTGAACTTGAAAATGGACCCGTTTACCCCACGGGAGGAACTCGATCCATTGCTATTGTCTTAACGGACGTCCGTGAAAAATTTCAGCAATTTTTTTCGGGAATTCCGAATCACAAAAAATCTATGGACTATATATCACACGAAAATCGGCAAAATCTAGGTTTACCTACTTTGGGGCTCGTTTTATCACGACCCAGGGGTACCCCTTAGATGTAACATGACATATAGAACCCCGAAGGATGCCATACAAGACATTTACAATTTCATAACATAAGCAATAGAACAATAAGAGTAAAAACGCATTTCATGTCTAAAATTTTGATAAAAGAAAAGCGGAAGTCTAGACTCTAAGTCTCAACATAGCTATCTATTACAATAGTCTAAATGACAAAGGGAGACAACCCATAAAACACAGTTCGAAAAGGAAATACAAGAAATGAAACTACAATGAGACAACATCCGTCCTCAAACCATGAAAACTCACCAACAAGCTAGGAGAATAAGCAAATCCAAGCTTTAGCCATTACGGTGATCACCTTGAGAACCAGACTCTACACTTGGGGAAAATATAGGAAAATTAGGCATTACTACAAAAATGCAACAAGTATGATAGCCATGCATAAAAACATTTGAAAACATGCTAAAAGGGACATTTCATTTGAATGTATGCAATTTACCAAGTTTAAACAGCATCATAGTCATAGTGGAAAAGCATAAGTCATAAACATAATCAACATAGTCATAATCATCATAAAAGTATTTGAGAACTCATATACAAAGCTTATTCAGTAACCATAGTTCATAATTCATATTCTTATTTGTTGTCTTTGGGAACTAGCCTTAATCGACATGAGACAATGTGAGCTTAACATGGAATCCAGTGACTCCCACACCAAAGAGGGGTGTTCTACTTGCCTAAGGTAGAACCATACTCTTAGCTTAGGTGGATCCACTAGCTAATAACCTATGGGGGCAGATAGTTTATGGGACAAAGAGATTGCTACTAGAAACCCAACCTCTACTATCGTGAGGGCTTCCATCCCATGAGATTGCTCCTAGAAACCTGGGCTCAACTAACGTGAGGGCTCCCATCTCATATCAATATCCACTCGGTGCTAAGAATTTATTCCCACAGAGAACATATTAAGTCTTGACTTAACTCATATTCATGGAAGAATGTCTTGACACTCAATCTAACATAATTCATAGGATAGCTCTTAGATCATGTGTGAGAATAACCTTTCACCGTCCATGTCTACATATAGAGTCAGTAGGTGAAAAAGCCTTTCAACCTTAGAATCATCATACTGTAAGAAAACCTTTCACATCATTTCATATTCATGCTTAAGTGTGTTTATGAGAACATCCTTTCAACAACCCCAATAATTGCATCATAATCATACACACTTCACTCTCAAAATGTTCATAAAGCATATACCTAAATCTCATAAACATACATAATTCTCATACTTTACCCTTCAAGGATCAAAGATCATATTCAATCTACAAATCTAGAATTCACTACATTAGACATGGATGTAATCATAATTTAAGTAACTCAATCACTACATGCATAATTATGTATCATTCTTGTTTCATAAATCAAGACCCACATTACAAAATCAAAATTGGGAAACATGGGGATTTCATGGATTTTTGGGGAATTCAATATAGAACCATAGGAAATCATCAATTTATACACAATGTGACATAATTCAATCATTAAAACCTATTTGGAAAGGAATCCATGAGTTTGGAATCTAACCGTAACTTTTGGGGATTTCTATCTTTGAAATTGAGGTTTTGAAGGGACTCCATGGATAAATAGGTACCATACATTGCTCAACAATGCCCAATGAAAGATGTGAGAAACCTTGCTCCTTGAAACCCTAGCTCCAACTTTCTTCTTCTTCTTCATTGAGTTCTAGAGAGAGAATTTTTGGAGAGGGTGAAGTTTTTGGGAATTGTTTTGAAATTTAGGAATAATGAGTTGGCTGACTTAATTTAGGGGTCTAAAATCCTTATATAGGTGGTCTAAATTAGGCTAAAACGACACCACTTCATATTACTTAAAACTGGAAAACCCCAAAGTGCCCCTAAACTAAACCACCAAAACTACTCCCAAGCATTAACCACAGACCCATGACCTACGGACCATGGAGGGACCCACAGCCCGTCCTGGTTGGGCGTGGTTTGGTGACTAGAAGTTTCTCGCCAACCATGGAGCCTCCATCTATGGGGCGTGGACCCACCTACGGGGCGTATTTCATGTTGTGGTCCCTGATCTTGAAAATTCTCTAGGGGTCTTCCTCAAGGGCCCCTAGTTGGTCCTTGAGGGGTGGTACCTTGATGTTCTAACATTAAACCCTTTATTTTGAGTATGGGGGAGTTACATTCATGACTCTAACCCCCATGTTATGCTCTAGCTTAGCCTACTAATTTCCGGGGTGTTACAATATCTCCCCCTCGGGAACATTCATCCTCGAATGACGATCTAGACACCTTACGGAAATAAAGACTCAAGACTAGCAGCCCATCATGCATGCAACATCAAAATAATGCACAATTCAAAGGAGGAAACTCCAACTCCATCTCAAACATAATCTGTATCAAAAGGAAGTAGGAACTACCTCTAACAACCCATTATGCATGAAAACTCAACATTTCTCATATTGATAGGAGGAACTACCTTCTCCACACTAAAAGCATGCTTAACACAATCTCATGGAATGCTTATGCAACATAGTTTCAAAAGCACAACTAAAGCATGTTCAACAAGTCATCTCATGAAGCATATAGGAAACTGTTACTCAATGCACAACAATATGAGGAAAATCAATCATAAAAACTCATTTTGTTACTAAACATAAATTTCTCAAGAACATGCATAACATAGGGAAATCATGGAAAGCACATATAACACACATAACCCCCAACACAAGAAAACTCAAGGGACACTACTTACCTCAATCTAGGGTAGGAATAGAAGGAAAAACATGATGATAGCGGGACTTCATATCGGCCTCGGCCTCCCAAGTAGCACCCTCAACTTGATTGTTCCTCCATAAAACCTTCACAGAAGCTATTTCCTTATTTCTCAACCTCTTAACTTTCCGGTCTAGAATCTCTACCGGAACTTCCTCATATGAAAGACTTTCATCAACCCCCAACCCTTGTAAGGGAATAACAGATGCCGGATCTCCAACACACTTCTTGAGCATAGAAACATGAACTACCAGATGCACCAAATCCTACTCACTTGGAAAATATAACTCATAAGCAACTTTGTCAATACGCCTCAAAATTTGGTAGGGGCCACATATCGGTGATTAAGTTTCCCCTTCTTTCCGAATCTCATTGATTAAGCGTTTCAAAGACACTTCATCCAATTCTAAGCGTCAATGGTGGTTAATCAATATATATATCTCAACTAAATGAGTTGGGGTCGAATCCCACAGGGAGCGGTACGTGTATAAGATTCAATTGGGAAGTATGAACATGTTCAAATCAGTCATAGGAATAAAACATCATTCAAATCAGAGGGTGACACGAATATCAAATGGAGATTTCGGTTTTGATATTATCAACTACAAACAGCGACAACCAATATGAAATAATAATAATGAGACGGTTTCTTGGGATGTGATCCGATTGTAGGCTAATATAGACAAATGGGTGATTGCACCTATTAGAAAATAGCTAGATATTAGTGAGTAAGCTAGGCAATAGAGGATATAAAATTTTTCTAGAACAATTTACCCCGAAACAAGTTGATTTCTCTTAAACATCAACAAGCATGCAAAATAAGAACAGCCCACACCTTAGTCCATTCACTCTCTCGAGCTAAATGTGTGGGATTGGGTTTAGGATTCACTCCCTCGAGCTGAACCCAGGTCAACCCCAATACCCACATACCATCAATCAATAAGTTTAGTTTTAAAAACTTCTCTCTCGAGCAAGCCAAAAACGCAAGGGGTAGAACTGTATTTGCAACTACAATTCTTAAATTGAACCAAAATTAATGATTGAACTCACTTCTAAACAACATTTAAACTAACATATAGCAATATCCATAAACTAAATCACCCCATAATCATATAATCACACCCCAAGAATTGGGGTTTTAGCTAGACATCATAAAAAGGTAAAACAGTTACCAAATTGATTATCCATCAACTAGGTAAGTGTAGATTCGTCCTTACAATGCTCCAATTCGAAGCATCTCAAAGACCCACTTCCAATTTCTCAAAAGTGAAAAAAAAATTCAATTCTTCAAAGCTTAGGAAAAACTACAGAAAACTTGTCTCAGTTCTAAAAATATAAGCTAATGATAAAATATTATGATAATAGATACTAAACTAAATGTTCAAAAATGTATTTATAGTCGCCAAAAATGTGCTGCGAAGAGTCACTCGGCGAAGTAAGTTGGGCTCGACGAGCCTCCCTTTGGTCATTTCTATCGCCCTTCTTACTTGGCATTCAACACCCACAAGGTTTGTAACTTTGGGCGATCCAACACTAGGTCGCGAAACCACTCGGTGATCTGCCAACTGCTCCTTTTTTTCGCCAACTTGGTTCTTTCCTTCAAGGCATGGCACACTGGATCTTTAGGCGGTCAAGTAGCCATTTCGCGACTCGCCAAGTGGGCTTGCCGATCACCAGGTTTGCTTTTCTTCATTCTTTCAGCTCGCTTTATTCCTTTTTGCAAATTAGTGTCCTTGCTTTGTTCCTCAACCCATATACCTGGAAATCAAGGGTTTTACACCAGTTAATGGCACAGAATAAGCATTTGAGGACACTAAATTTATATAAATAAAGCCCTAAATGAGTCCAAATCTCGGACTCATCAACACCCCAACTTAAACTTTTGCCAAGTGGGCTTGCCGATCACCAGGTTTGCTTTTCTTCATTCTTTCAGCTCGCTTTATTCCTTTTTGCAAATTAGTGTCCTTGCTTTGTTCCTCAACCCATATACCTGGAAATCAAGGGTTTTACACCAGTTAATGGCACAGAATAAGCATTTGAGGACACTAAATTTATATAAATAAAGCCCTAAATGAGTCGAAATCTCGAACTCATCACTCATCACTCATCACACCCTTCATGGGTGAGATTTTCAAATAGACCCAATCGTTGACTTTAAATTCTAGATATTTTCTCCTCACATCGGCATAAGACTTTTGTCGGCTTTGAGCCATTTTCAATCTATCTATAATGAGTCGAACTTTCTCAAATGCCTCTAACAACAATCTGGAACCTATCCAAGCCATTTCTCCCATTTCGAGCCAACCTATAGAAGATCTACATATCCTACCATACAAAGCCTCAAATTGAATCATACCAATATTTGAGTGATAGCTATTATTGTAGGCAAACTCTACCAATGCAGATGGTCATCCCAATTACCATTAAAATCAATCACAAATGCCCTGAACATATCTTCCAAAGTTTGGATGGTGCGCTCCGCTTGCCCATCGATTTGGGGATCAAAAGCTGAGCTAAGCTTAACATTGGTGCCTAGGCCCTTTTGAAAAGACCTTTAAAAGTGAGAAGTGAATTGAGGGCCACGATTGGAAATATTGGATGAAGGCACTCCATGCAACTTCACCATTTCTCTGATGTACAACTTGGCATAGTCCTCCACCGAATAGGAAACCTTGATGGGAATAAAGTGAGCCAATTTTGTCATCCGATCTATAATAACCCAAATAGAGTCATGTTGTCTTTGGGTACGGGGTAAACCCACAATAAAGTCCATATTTATTTCTTCCCACTTCCAAGTGGGAATACCTATATCTTGGGATAAACCTCCCGGTCTTTGATTTTGAACTTTAACTTGTTGACAGTTGGGGCACTTAGCCACAAACTCCGTGATATATTTCTTCATCCCATTCCACCAATAGACTTCTGGCAATTCACGGTACATCTTGATGTCTCTCGAGTGAATAGAATACCGAGAACTATGAGCTTCCCATAAGATTAGCCCTCTCAAATCATCAATGTTAGGAACACATAAATGGCTTTGGTATCTAAGTACACCATCTACCCCTTGGGAGATAGCCTCAACGGATTTCTTAAGTACCGCCTCTTTCAATTCAACCAAAATAGGATCAAGGCCTTGCTTCGATTTCACATCCACCACAAAAGACGATTCAGACCCATTGTGAACCTTGACACCACCCTTGGCGGAATCCACTAATTGAACACCTAACCGGGCCAACCTATGAACATCCCGAACCAACTCTTTTATATCATCATCCACACAAGTAGCACTTCCCATAGACAATCTACTAAGAGCATCTGCTACCACATTGGCCTTGTCGGGGTGATAAAGAACACTCATGTCATAACTTTTCAATAATTCAAGCCACCTTCTTTGGCGAAGATTCAAATCATTTTGACTAAACACGTAATGTAAACTCTTGTGATCGGTGAACACATCAACATGAACCCCATATAGATAATGCATTCATATCTTTAAGGCAAAAACAACCGCCGCTAACTCAAGTTCATGGGTAGGATAACTCTTCTCATCGAATTTTAGTTTCCTTGAAGCATAGGCAATCACCTTATCATTTTGCATAAGCACACATCCCAACCCAACCTAGAGGCATCACAATACAACACAAAACCATCCGTACCTTTCGGTAAAGTCAACACCAGAGCGGAAGTAAGTCTATCTTTCAACTCTTGGAAACTTTTCTCACAAGCTTCCGACCAAATGAATTTAGCCTTCTTTTGAGTCAAAGCAGTCATTGGAGAGGCAATGGAAGAAAAACCCTCAACAAATCCTCTATAATAACCAGCCAAACCCAAAAAACTTCTAATGTCCGAAGGAGTTAGATGTCTTAGCCAACTCTTTACCACCTTCATCTTCCTAGGATCCACCCTAATACCCCTACTTGACACAAAGTGACCAACGAAAGCCACGAATCTTAGCCAAAATTCACACTTACTAAACTTCGCGAAAAGTTGATGGTCTTTAAGGACTTGCAATACAATTCTCAAATGGTCCACATGTTCATTCTCACTCCTCAAATAGATCAAAATGTCATCAATGAACACAATCACTAACATGTCAAGATGTTGTCTAAACACCTTGTTCATTAAGTCCATAAATGCCACCGGGGAATTAGTCAACCCAAACGACATAACCAAGAACTCATAGTGACCATATCAGGTTCTAAAAGTCGTCTTTGGAATGTCTTCACCTCTTACCCTTAATTGGTGATAACCTAACCTAAGGTCAATTTTGGAGAAGTAACTTGCCCCTTGTACCTGATCAAACAAATCATCTTTCCCTGGAAGAGGATACTTGTTCTTAAATGTCACTTTGTTCAATTGATGATAATTGATGCACATACGAAGAGATCCATCTTTTTTTCTAACAAATAATACCGGAGCACCCCATGGCGAGATACTCGACCGGACGAAGCCCTTGTCTAACAACTCCTCTAAATGTTCCTTCAACTCTTTTAACTCGATCGGGGATATTCTATAAGGAGGAATTGAGATAGGTTGCGTATTTGGGAGAAGGTCAATACCGAAGTCTATTTCCCACTCGAGAGGAATACCGGGTAGATCATCCGGAAATACTTCCAGAAACTCATTTACAATGGGGACCGACTCAAAAGTAGGAGTCTCGGAATCTACATCCCTCACCTTAACAATATGGTAAATGGAACCCTTGGAGATCATATTTCTAGCCTTCAAACATGAGACAAAATGACCCTTAGGCATAGAATTTCCCACATTCGACTCAAGGATAGGCTCATTCGTGAACTGAAACTTGACTACCCAAGTTCTACAATGAATCGACAAATAACAAGAGTGGAGACAATCTATACCAAGTATAACATCGAAATCTAACATGTCATGCTCCACCAAATCAACAAGAGTAAGGAAACACGGAATCTTCTATTAACCCTCTTAGCCACAACAAAATCACCAAGAGGAGTAGATATAGAAAAAGGTTCTACAAACATATCGAGAAGCATACCAAATCTCATTGCCAAATATGGCATCACAAAAGACAAAGTAGCATCGGGGTCTAACAATGCATTGATGCGTCCGACATTAGGACTCATTTAGGGCCTAGTTTATATAGATTTAGTGTCCTCAAATGCTTATTTTGTGCCAATAAGTGATGTTAAATCCTTGATTTTTAGGAATATGGATTGATGAACTAAGCAAGGACACTAACAGGAAAAAAGGAACAAAACAGGCTGAAGAAATGAAGATGGGCGAGCCTGAGGATTGCCAAGAGCACTCAGTGTGTCGCTGAGTGGTACATCTGACCGCCTAAAGTTCCAGTCTCCCAAGCCTTGAGGGAAGAAAGCAAATTCGCGAGAGAAAGGAGGCGGATTGCCGAGTAGTTCCACGATGCAGTGATAGATAAAAGTTACAGACCTTGAGGATGTTGAATACCAAGGCAGAAGGGCGATGGAAGTTACAAAAGGGAGGCTCGCCGAGTGGTTTGGCGAGCCCGACTTACTTCGCCGAGTGAGTCTTCGCATCACATTTTTGGCGACTATAAATACATTTTTGAACATTTAGATTAGCATCTGATATCATAATATCTTAGTCTATTATTAAGTTTTGAACTGTGAGCTTGAGACATTATTCTTAAGTTTTGAGCACCTGGAGACAGTTTTCTGTAGTTTCTTCCTTAGCTTTGAAGGATTGGAGAAATTAACTTTTGTGAAATTAGAAGTGGGTCTTTGAAGTTCATCAAATTGGAGCATTGTAAGGACGAAATCACTTTTACCCAGTTGATGGATAATTAATTTTGTAATGGTTTATACCTTTTTATAATGTTTAGCTAAAACCCCAATTCTTAGGGTGTGATTATGTGATTATGGGCTGATTTAGCTTATGTGTATTGCTAATTGTTAGTTTAAATGATATTTCGAAGTGGGTTTAATCATTAATTGTGGTTTAATTTAAGAATTGCAGTTGCAAATGCAATTCTATGTTTGTGTTCTCGGCTTACTCGAGAGAGATGCTTTAGAACAAATTATTGATTGATAGTTTGTGGGTATTTGGTTGACCTGGGTTCAGCTCGAGAAAGTGAATCCTAAACCCAATCCCATAAATTCAGCTTGAGAGAGTGAATGGATTAAGGTGTGGGATAATCTTAATTTGCATGCTTTTTGATGTTCGAGATAAATCACTTGATTCGGGGTAAATTATTCGAGAGAAAATTTATCTCCACTATAGGCTAGCCTACTCACTAATATCTAGCTATTTTCTAATAGTTGCAATTACCCATTTGTCTATATTAGCCTATAATCGATCACATCCCAAGAACTCGTCTCATTATTGTTAATTCGTATCATTGTGACTGTTGTTTGTAGTTGATAGTTAAAACCAAAACCCCCCATTTAACATTCTTGTCACCCCTTAATTTGAATGATGTTATTATTCAATAATTTTTATTCCTATGACTGATTTGATCATGTTCATACTTTTCAATTGAATCTGAAACACGTACCGCTCACTTTGGGATTCGACCCCAACTCATTTAGCTGGGTTTTATACTGATTTATGATCGTTGAACACCTAGAATTGGATAAGGTGTGCTTGACACATTAAATAAAAATGGCGCTGCTACCGAGGAGTGGTGTTGTTTGAAATTCTTTTAGTGAAGTTGAATTTTGTTCTTTTTAGTCATAGTTGAATCTACTTACTTTTAGTTTTTGTTTCTGTGTTTCTGTTGAAAACAGAGGAAATGAGTGTCAATGGAAGCAATGGTAGCCAAGTGGGACACCAAGATGACATCGGCAATCTAAATGATGTCAATGAACTGAATATCAATGACCCAAATCTAGTGGGTGGAGTTGGTGTCATTCGCTTGCCTCCAACTGAAGGGAACGATGTGTTCCACATTACAAGCACCATGTTGCAACTCTTACAATTGAAGGACTTGTTTGGTTGGTTGGCTCATGAGGATCCCCATAAGCACATAAGGAACTTTGTTGATGTTTGCGGACCATTCTCTTTGAAGAACATATCTGAAGCCCATTTTTTCTAAAGGGAGAAGTGTGTAAGTGGTTGGCGGAGTTGACAAAAGATTCTATCACCTCGTGGGAAAAACTCATTACCGCATTTCAAGTGTGATTCTTTCCCCCTTCGAAGATGATGACTCTTCGGGACAACATCCAAAACTTCAAGAGTTTGGAGGGTGAGCCAATCCATTAGACTTGGCTAAGATTTAAAAAGTTGGTGCTACAATGCCCAACTCATGGATTGACCGCCAACGTTTTGCTGCAATACTTTTACCGAAGCCTTGATTTAGTGAAGAAGGAAGTGGTTGATTAACTTTCTCCGGGAGGTATAATGCAACAACCTTACGTTATAGCAGCCCAACTCTTGGATGGCATGATCAAGATTGACCGGCCATGGTACACCCGTGAAGATCAGGTCTCCCCTCTCACTTTTAAATTGACACTAGAGCAGCTTGAGAAAGATCACGAGAGGGACTAAAACATGGCAAAAATGATAACCCAACTTGACATTTTAGCCAAAATTGTCATGGGTGCTGGTTCTAGGAGTGTAAATGTTGTGGGTGTTGGGTCTATAAACCCCGATGAGGCCAAGTTAGAAAAGTTGTACAATGAAAAAGTTAACTTCCTAGCCAACCAGGGAAGAGGTTATAGTGCAAACTACCCAAGGCCGGGTGGTAACCATGGTTGCAATAGAGATGAGGGCTAGAGAGACTGTGATAGAGAGTGGCGGGATTGTAACCCCACTTGGAAGGAAAGAGATGGGGAGAAGGATAGGTATATTCCTCCCTACAAACGTCAAAAGGCCAAAGATTCTGAGGGTGGCCGGACTTAGGATATGCTCTCGCGTATTCTCAACAAGGTTGAAGGGTCAGTTAAAGTTTTGAAGGAAATGAAGGAAGATGTATCTACTATCAACCAGACGGTGACCTCTTATTCTGTCTCTATCAAGCATTTGGAGACCCAAATGCGTCAGATTGCTTCGCTTCTTAACCCATGACAACAAGGGGGGTGGCCTAGTGATACTATGGCAAACCCAAAGAATAAAGTTTGAGTGGGTACTTGCATCATGCCATGACGTTAACTAAGGTGATGCTTGGAAGGCAACATGTAACGACCTGAGCCTACACCTCGGATGCGACACGGCGTACAGGACTTCGAAAAGTCTCACACAAGCTTCATAGCATGTCATTGCATAAGATAATCGAATTAGTGCGGGATTTAAAACTTTTCTTTAAATCCATACAATCAAAAATATTTAAATCAGCGGAAGTCTATTTGTCTCACATAGCCATCTAGAACAATATCTTGAAACAAATGTCTATTACATGAAAGAAATGAAACATCAATAAAAGCACGTGTCCTCGAATCCATGAGGACATACCACTAGTCTTGGAAAAACTCAATCCAAGCCTTTGAACTAGAGAGAAAGCAACTCACTTACCGAAACCTACACTTGTAGTAAAATGAGAAAATATGGGTTAGCACAATTAAGAACTAAGTGTGATAGCCATGCAAAAACCATTCTTAAAACGGACATTTTATTTGAAAGTCATGATATATGCCAATTTGAGAAAACTTCATGAACATAGGTAAAAAAGGCATAAGATACAATCACAACCAAGATATAAGTCATTTCAACACGTTAAAGCCTTCACCTAAGGAAACCCCCAAGCCTTACTTTGTGCAATGTATGAACAGCATCCCATACCACTATCCACACTAAGTACCACCTCAAGGCCACTAAAATTGAACTTACCATTCATCCTTTCCGTCTTTACACAATGCTCATACATAAGAGACATAAACATTTTATAAAAAATGACAAGGAAGTAACTCATAATACAATCCAAGTAAATCATGCATCATAATAATTTAAGCATTTAAGTCAACCTTCTTCATTAGCTTCCTTTTGAGCACATTCTTTTATTAACATAATAGATTAGAAAACCACACCATAGCCTCTAAAAGCCTACTCGTGCAATTCATGGATGGAATCCCATACTACCACCCACAGTTCATAGTGCCTCTCAAGTAACTATAGCATGTATCTCACATGATGGGAATAAGCATTAACCGACATAGACCATGAGGGCTAACCATAGAATCTGGTGTCATAAAGCCCCACACCGTAAAGAGGTAGTTTACTTGCCTAAGGTAGGACCGGTAACATATAGCTTTGGTGGATCCACTAGCTAGACCTATGAGGACACATAGTTATGGGGTAAGGAAGATGATTATTGAAACCCTGCCTAAACATTGAGAGAGTTTCCATCTAACCAAATTGACTCGGTACTTAGCCTCCGTCCCATAGAGTATTTCATTACTTTAACATTATTACTCATGAGAGGGTGCCATTGGCCTACCGACCCAAATTACATTGGTTAACACATGAAAGGGTGCCATAACCCTACCGATTCAAGGTTCATTAGCTAGGAAAGCTCATTTGAATCCTCATGAAAAGGTGCCATAAGCCTACCGATTCAATGTTCATCATTAACATTCATGGAAGGGTGCCATAAGCCTACCGATCAAAGGTTCATTAACATCATTTATGGAAGGGTGCCGTAAGCCTACTCATCCCAAGGTTCATTATTAACATGTGTGGAAGGGTGCCATTAGCTTATCACTCCAAGATCCAACAACCAACAATACTTTCATTTATACAAGAAGAGGATGCATACCAATTCAAGATTCATATTACATTGAAGAACTCTTCACATCCTATCATCAACATTCATTAGTGCATAATTGAGAATGACCTTTCAATAATAGCACATTTACAATATAGACATGATCATATCATAAACATTTACATAACATCATATTCATGCATCAACTTTCATGAAATTGCCTTCTAAGACCATGAATCAATCTCAACCCATACATCTAGGACACTTCATTAAACAAGAGAATTAACCTGATCCAATAACCAATTCAATATGAACATAGACAATTCAATAAGATTCCATAATCAACCAACCCAATTCACAATCATCCAATTTAGTCTTTTGGGGAAAGCATGGGTTCATGATGAAATTCACCATAATTCATCTTAAATTCACCAATTAATTCATAAATCATCAATTATAAACCCTTGAAAACGTTTTGCAATTAAACCCATGCTTAGATGGAAAACCCTACTCTTTGGGGAAATTTGGAACTTGAAAATCATCTTTGAAATTGGCTCCTTGATAGAAACTAAGTCAAGGATGAAGATTACCATACCTTTGATGGATTTTTTCTCTAAATTTGGGAAGAAACACTTTGAATCTTCAAGACCTAGCCTCCACTCCTTCTTCTTCTTCAATGGAGGTTCTTAGAGAGAGAAATATTGAGAGGGATGAACTCTTTTGGGTTTTCTTAAAGATTAAATTGATTGAAGGAATTTCAAGTCCATAAAGGTTATATACTTACTACGAAAGGAATAAAATAATGTGGGCTCAAATTTGGAAAAGAACAAAGACCCTTAAAGTTTTAACTTAAAATTAGCTACCTTCCACGATTTACCTCCCCCTTTGCACCACTTGGTTCGCCAAGGGCACTAGGCGACACGACTAATGAACCTTGGCTTGCCAAGTTTTCCAATAGGCTCCCAAAAAGGGCAGCTCACTTAGGCGATGTAAGGAACCATTAGGCGATTCACCAACCAGGTAGGCGAGCCCCGACCTAGCTCGCCTAAATTTCCAGCAGCTAGGTCATGGGGACAACCCACTAGGCGACTCCAAGGATACAAGGGTGACTTGCCAAGACCTTTGGGCGATCAAGCAGCCCCATCGCCAAAATGTCCTAAGAACAACTAGTTCTCTTTCACTCCACCTTGCTAGCTTAGGCACTTGCTTGGACCCTAGGCTTCTTCCTTACTCGTTTTAGTTCTAAAGCAGCCTAGACATCAACTTAAGGTTACACTAACCCTTATGTTTAGGCTCTAGTTCAACCTACTAGTTTCTAGGTCGTTACACAACCCATATTTTTATTGTTTTATTTGAGTTTTTTGAATAACGTGTGTTGATTGTGCAGGTGAAAAGTGGAATGGGCTTAAAGAATGCAGGTTGACGAACCAATTGTCCAGTCGGTGACTCACCAAAGAGTTTGGCTAGCCCGACTTGGACCGCTATTGGACTCAGGAAAATATCAAGTTGGAGTCTGTAAAACTCGGCGGGCCCATGGACGAGTCAGCAACTCGCCGAACAAGTTGGCGAGCTCGACTTTGTTCACCGTTTGGATCCCCAAATTAATTGAAGGTCCTGTAAAACTCGGCAAGGTAATTAACCACTAGTGTGTCACCGAGTAGATCGTCTAGGATGACTAATTTCACCGAAAGGGCGCGAATTGGACGGTTTTTAAAAGGCCAAAGTTTTAAAATTTCAAACTCTTTCATATTTCCTTACTTTTAACTTCATACAATCGCACCCACACTTTAGATTTTCAATATTTTTTCCTTTTATCACTTTTTGGTCGTTGATCTAGTGTTTGGAGTTGGAATTCTTTGCCGCCTAGCATTACAAAATCTGAATTTGGCATTAAAGGTTGGTTTTTCCGAACCCCAAACTCTTAAATAGCGGTTAAACTCAAATGCAATTGTTTAAATGTTATTGATGTGTGTTAGGCCAGTATGAAATCATAAATGTGTGCTAGTTTGCCTTTTTTAGTTTCGATATCGTGCTTTTATTGCTTAAAATGTGATTTCCCAAATTTTGTACCTTAAAGTTGATCTTAAAGTTGTGGGTTGTGTTAAATTGTTGTTGAGTCTAGTCGGGTGAAGTATGAGTAACCCCAATTGTGCTAAACGACGTGCTTTACCCAATGATGGAGTGTTTGATGTCATTCTTAAGGGCTAAAGTCGTCAAATGGCCAATTTTGGCCAAACTGGGGGAAGTCTGAGTACCCTGGTGGCATGGGTTGTATGGGTCTCGACTGAATTAATAATGTATGTTTGATTTTTTTTTCGGGGGCTGAGGGTTTGATTTTGGGAGTCGAGGTTAAAAATGGCACGTTGGGCAGTTTGGCAAGCTGGGTCGAGATCATCGAACTACTCGCCGGTTCACCAAAGTCCCCTTTGATCTCCTTTAATTTCATAAATTGGTTGAGTTTGGTTCTATAACTTTCGTGAGAAGCCTGACCTCGCCGAAAGTTTCCCTTGATCGCCCCTTATGTGCCCCTAGCACCTAAAACATACTATAATATTCGGGGGGCTAGTTTGAGTTCGCCGAATGGTGTCGGCGATTCACCGAAAGGCCCTTCACATCACCGACATGCCATTTTTCTTGGAAATTTTTAATCCAATCCTTTCAGCGAGCCCGACCTGGCTCGCCAAAGTGATTCGACGACTCATCGATCGGTTCGGTGAGTCTTTTTGCACCATGATTTTTGCAACTTTTCTTGAACTGTTTCTAACTATTTCTGATGTGTTTTGTAGACATGGCTAGACCAACAATAGCAGGTTGAGATATGTCACCCCGAAAGAGGGGAAAAGGAATCACAATCAATGAGAATGCAACTGCATCCAAAGCAAAGGCTACAAAATGTCCTACCACATATGGGAAGGGTAAAGGGAAAGGGAAGACACCTACTCCTGAGTCACCAGTGCTCAGCTCCGACAGTGAGGGAGTGTAACCCACTCACCTAACCACTTCTGAGAGTGATGGTGCGTACCAAGACCCTCATGCTGTCATCTCTGAGCTTGAGGATGATCAGTTGATAATGGCCCGTAGAGCTAAACTACTCTCCAAATGGATGCATGATCCATCTAGGATCTAGGTATTCTACGCTGCTACTCCTCATGTACCAGACCAAGCTGTTATCCCAGCACCACCTGCACAGGGTGCTCTTCCCCGGTATATGAATAGACTAAAGGCTAAGGGATTGAGGACCACCATTGAGGAGAAGAAACTATCTACAGACGGAGTGATAGACAGATACCCAGAGATCTGGAGCACACTGAAGTCTCATAAGTTCCAGATATTCACTAGACCTCGTGGCCCTTACATTCCTAATCGGGTCCGAGAGTTTTACACTGCCTACGGAGCCCTAGTGCCACAAGGGAAGAAGAAGGTTGCCACATTCAAGCCGGTAGATTATGTGGTCGTCATGGGAAAGAAGGTCAGTTGTGATAGCGATGATATTAATGAAATTCTGGAGTGCACAGAAAATATTTCAGATGACTATCAATACATGATCAAGACAAAGTCATTGGAGACTATGAAAAAGTGGTTAGCCCCTCTGTTATCTTACGGTACTCCCAAGTGGATCGAGGCTGGAGCGCCCATAGAAAAGAAAGACATCAACATGGTAGCGAGGTATTGGTTTGGCTTTATTAGCAGCACTATCATGCCATCCCAGAATAAGTCTATCCTTCGCCACACAAAGGCGACATGTTTTGGTTCCATCATTGTAGGGAAGTGCATAAATTTGGGTATGATCATTGGCCTAGAAATGGCCATGAGAGCCAAGCAGCACCAAACCTCTCTTTTGTTCCCGATGTTCATCACCCAACTGTGTAGACAAGCCCAAGTGCCACGCAATGAGAAGAAGGACGTGGAAGTGATTCCCAACCTCCTCTATTGATATCTGGTGCATTGAGGCCTAGTACTTGAAGGACGAGGCTGAGAGCAAGAAGGTAGCCCCGATGGATTCTTCCCCGACTGTGGACATTGAGACTGTACCTGCGGAGGCAATATTGCCTACTCTGGCCCCTGGGTCATCAGGTATCTCTAGTGCTGTTCCTTCCTTGACTCCGAGCTTTTCTACCGCTCCATTGCCCCCTAGGCCTACTACTAGTTGATGAGTCCACAAATTGGACTCATTTAGGGCTATATTTTAATAGAAATTGTTTTCTCAAATGCTTACTTTATCTCAATTTCTGATGAAAACCCTTAAGCTTCAGGTATTTGAAGTTTGAAGAAAAGCATGGTCACTACGTCGCAAAAAGGAACGAAAAGGCTGAAAAGAATGAAGCAATGAAGGCCTGAGAATCACCGAGTCCACTTGGCGAGTCGCCGAAGGGTCTTACTTCACCTTTTGTTGCAGTGTGCTGAGCCTTGAAGGAAAGGATCAAGTCAGCGGAAAAACGAAGCAGTCGGCGCATCACCGAGAAGTTCCGCTAAGCAGTACCATGTCGCCCAATGTCCCAGAGCACGACGATGCTAATGGCTGGTGCAACACGGCGATGAACTACACCAAAGGGCGAATCACCGAGTTGATCGGCGAATTGACTAATGACATCGAATGATCCGCTGCAGCACAAATCTATGAAAACTATAAATAGTAGTTAGAGTAGTAGTTTTAAGTGTGGAACAATTATTATAATTTTTATATAGAATAGTAATTTTTGATATTTTTCCTCTAAGGTTGAGAGGGTTTTGAAGACTTGAAGATCCAAAGGGTTTCATCTTCAAGATTTGGGTATGGGTCTTTTGGATTCTTCAATTTTGGCATGTATCACGACTTAAATTTTCATACCCAGTTGAATGCGAGCTCAATTTGGTATAAATTTCTACCTCTTATACATGTGTGGCGAAAACCCCCAATTCTTGGGGTGTGATTTATCGAATATGGGTTAAGACAATTGTTGGGTCTTGCTTGTTGATAGTTTAATCGTAGTTTAATTGTGATTTGGTATAGTAGTTGTGGATGAATTTAATGAATTTATAGTTGCAAATGCAAGTTTATGTAAGTGTTTTCGGCTTGCTCGAGAGAGAGGTCGTAAAACTAAAACTACTAAATTGATGGCCAATGTGAGTGGGTCGACATGAGGTTCAGCTCGAGAGAG
>NW_006239131.1:575598-575941 GCF_000226075.1 Solanum tuberosum
CTTCATGTGATAAGTGGGTGACCGAGAGGAACGCATTTGAAACGGGGTAAGTTGCTTGAGAGAGAGCTTATCCCCCTTAAAGTTTAGCCTAGTCACATTTATTCTATGAATCTTCTATCAAAAGCATGCACCCAATAATCTAGCTTAACCCGTATTCCCGTCACATCACTAGGATCCCCTCTCATTACTTAGAAATTCTTGTTTATTTTGCTGTTTTTACTTACTAGTGACAACACCCCATTGTTAATTGACACTCTTGTGTCCCCCTTTAATTTACAATATTTTTAATCGTTAATGTCTTTAGCTACGACTAGTTAGAACTAAATTTTATTTTTCTATTAAT
>NW_006239131.1:582873-592384 GCF_000226075.1 Solanum tuberosum
AATTGTGTCTTGATTACGCAAACATCAAAATGGCACCGCTGTCGGGGAGTGGTGTTATTTGAGAATTCTTAGTTTAGTAGATTTTTTGTTCTTTGTAGTTGTAGTTTTACTAATTTTATTTTTAGTTTTGTTTTTCTCCATGTTGTTGTATTTAGAAACCTTGAGCATGGCTAAGGGAAGTGGTGGCAAGTTAGCTGAGGCGAACCAAGAAGTTGTGGGTGACTTCAAGTTAGCTGCACTGGTAACTCAGCTGAACGACTTGGCAACCAAAATCTCAAAGGTGGAAAACCAGTGTAAGAGCCAAATGAGGCATATACCTCAATATGAGCGAGAAAGGTCTAGGAGCAATGAAAATAAACGTATCGACGATATGCTATTAATCATTCTACAAAAGATTCGCGAGCAAGATAGAATGCTCGAGGTGATAAGGGAAAACGTGGAGGTACTGAATCAGATGAGTGGCTCCCACTCAAGAGCAATCAAGTTGATTGAAGACCTCTTGGACCACACATTGCCTCATCTCTACCCAAGTAGTAAAGGCGGGTTGCCTAGTGGCATTAGGTTTAACCCCAAAGATAACGTTTCACTGGTAGCTCACGTAGAGCCACGACGTTAAATATGGCACTTCTTGGGAGGCAACCCAAGGTTTTAAATGTTTTAGTTTGCTTTTATAAATAATGGTGTGTTGATTTTGTAGGTTAAAACGAAGAATGTGTTGAAAAGTGCAGGTTGGCAATCCCGCTAGTGTCCGTCGTTTGGACCTCTATGTAAACTGGAAGCCCTGTAAATTTGGCGAGATACGAGACCATTCGGCGAATCGCCGATTAGATCGTCGAGCAATACTAACGTCACCGAATGGACACGAACTGGACAATTTATAATGGCCAAAAGTCTTAAAATTCAAACTTCTTCACTTTCTGTCACTTTTTAAACTTCAAAAGTCACACCTAGGTAGTTCTCTCAATCTCCTTGCTTTCAATTAATATTTTAGTTATTGATTGGTGCTCAGAACTAGGATTTCTTTGTCGCCTAGCATTTCAATCATATTTCAATCGGCATTGAAGGTTAGTTTCTAAAACCCTAGTATTAATTTCAAAAGTTTTGTACTCTTTTGCAATAATCATATCGTTTTGTTGTGTGCTGGGCCTCTTTGATAGAATTAGAATACTTGAATGCCTATTTTAATTTAAAAATCTTGTCTGTATTGTTTTGATCGTCAAAATGCTCATATTTTTATGCCTTGGAACAAATGAAATTTGATTGGGTGATGTTTGCATGTTGTTTAAATTGATTGGGTGAAGTCTGAGTAAACCATGCATGTGTTAAATGACAAAAATTGCTCAATGATAGAGTGGATGACACCACTTTTAAGAGCAAATATCGTCAATTGGGCAATTTTTGCAAAACCACGAAAAATTTGAGTATCCCGGGGTGATGGGTAGTACGTGTCTTGCTTGAATTCTATCAGTACATGCTTTGATTTTATTTTCTGGGGTTGCAGGGTTGAATTCGAGAAGATGGGTTGAAAATAGGCACGCTGGGTTGATTAGCGAGCTAGGTCGTGCTCGCCGAATGACTCAGCGGTTCGCCTAAGGTCCCCATCTCGCCGATAATTTGGCACCTTGATTGATATTTGGTACTGTAACATTCGGCGACAAGTCTGAGGACGCCGAAAGCACTCGGCGACTTGCCAAAAGTATTTTTATTGCCCTTTGTCTGCACCCTTGAGTCTATATTGCACTTTTACTTTTGGCGGATAATCACTTGTTCACCGAAAGTATTTGGCGATTCTCCGATCGGGTTTTCCCATCGCCGAGTAGCAAAAAAATTGCAAGATAAACCCTTCGGCGAGCGCAATCTAGTTCACCAAAGAGGTTCGTCGATTCGCCGACTGGATCGGCGAGTCTTTCTGCATTAAGATACTCTGTGGTTGTGTTTCATTTTCTCCTAATTTCTCTCGATCTTTTGTAGATATGGTACGCAAAAATTTAAACAAGCCACCCCTGAAAAAAGCAAAGGGCATTACGATAAATGAAGAAGGATCAAATCCTCCACAGAAACGAAAGCAAAATCTCCCACCAGGAGACAAAGGCAAGAGGAAAAAGCACATAGCTACTGAACCCCAGGTTGATTTTCCTGAACCGGAAGACGAAGAGTTCTTGATTCCTCGAAGGAGTAGACACCAGGCTATATCTCAGCCTACCCCCACTGAAGCTCCCTCAGCTGCTACCCCACCTACTACTAAATCAGTGCCAGCTCAGGCACCCTCAGTAACTCCTGCACTGCCTACTGCCCCTCCACCTAGATTACTGAATAGACTAAAAGGTGAAGGATTCCAGACTATCATAAAGGAGAAACTGCTATCTACAGAGGGTCTGGAAGGAAAATACCCAGATGTTTTGGACACCCTCCGCTACCATGAGTTTGAGCAGTTCATACGTCCCCAAGGCCCTTACCTTCCTTCCTGGTTAGGGAGTTTTACACAGCTTATGGGGAGTTGGTGCCTAAGAAGAAGAAGAAGGCAAGTGAGTTTTGACCGGTGTAGTCGGTCATGGTAAGAGGCAAGGAGGTGGAGTGTCACTGCGAGCATATTAATGTTGTATTAGGTAGACCATTGCACTCTGCACTCCCTTACGTGGGATTGCCTATTGTTCCGTCCCTGGATGATTTGAAGGGTTGGTTAGCTCCGGTGATTTCTGACACCACCCGAGGTGGATCGATGCAGGAGCTTCCATTGAGAAGAGGGACATGAACATCGCCTACAGGTTCTGGTTTGGCTTCATCAACAGCACACCATAATGCCATTCTAGAACGAATATATTATGCGTCATCCTAAGTTGCTTGCCTCGGTTCTATCATGGCTAGGAGGCGGATCGACCTAGGAATGTTGATTTCCTAAGAGATGGCTATGAGAGCCAAGCAGAGACTCACCTCTCTTCCATTCCTGGTTTTGATCACTGAGTTATGCCGGCGTGCCGGAGTACCCCGGGATCCTGCAAATGATATAAAGGTCATCCCTTCAACCTACACGGACATCCGGCGTATTGAGGCCAAATTCACACGAGAGAAGGTTGACAGGAAGAGAGCAGCTCCGGCAGATATCTCTCCGGAAGTTGATGTTGACTCGTTACCAGTAGAAGCACATTCGCCTACTCCGGCCTCTGAGCCTTCAGGTACATCTGCACCCTTCTCTTCTTCACAAGTACCAGGTGTTTCTTCCTCCTCCCTCAAGCCAGCAAAGATTACTCAGGCGATGATCTCGAATATAGGACACTTGGCCTAGTCAGTGGATGTGCGGGCTACCCGACTGGAGAGGTCTTTTCCAGAGATGATCGACAGGGACATACTAGGAGCACTTACCCCCCTTCAAACTTCTGTTGATGCCTTGACAGTGAGAGTCATTGCTTGTGAGAGAAGACAGGGGGAGGCCTCTAAGGTGAAGGTTTTGAGTTTAAAGAAAGACGTAGACTATCTTAAGTCTACTGACTTTACTACAATGCTAGAGGCTGCTGAGGATAGGGATGCTCCTGAGACCTCGGGGATTCCTCCGGCTACCACCGGAGAAATGTAGAGGGGTGGCACAACGGAGGAAGAGTCGAATGCAGAGACCGATGAGGAGCTGATAGCAGTGCACGAAGAGGAAACGTAGAAGAGCCGCGATGAGAGCATATTCAGAGATTTACCAGATCTGGTGGGATCAGTTGTGCAACCAGTGATCCAGCCATCACTGACTGAGACATCCACAACAGTTCCTAGTGGATCTGGCACTTCTATTCCTCCTGAGGTGAGTTTGGGTACTGACACCCTAGACCAGACAGATTCTCCGGGCACTGATGCCCTGATTTAGACAGAGACCCTGATAAAGGGAGAGACTAAATAGACAGGACCCTTCTTTACCTCTCTCTTTGTCATACTTATTTTTATTTTTGGATACTTTTATTCACATTTGAGGACAAATAATTTTATTCGTGGTGGGGTGAGACCCACTTTGCCTTTGTGCATATTTATTTTGATATTTTGGGTTGTGAACTATTATTGTGTTTTTACACTGCTTTCAGTGGATGTTTGAGCTTATGGCTCCTTTTATTTTAAATTGCATAATGATTTTAACCCGTTCAAAAAATTTGTGCCACCTCTCGTGTGTTGAATGTGGCTGTTCCTTGGCAAATTTGAGTCTCAGTTTTGATCAATACTGATGACTTGAATAGTGCTTACAATCGAACGAACATGAATGTACGACTACGTTGAGGCCAAATGAAGTTGCATAGACAATATGTGAACTATTTGCATCTCGTTGTGATTAGCCATTTATCAAATCGATTCTCTTGTGATGACCGTTTCACACCAGCAAAAGTGTGGAGTCTTGTTTGACTTAAGTGTCGATGCCTTGTGTGATAAGGTTACCTGGAACCATGCATGACAACACCTATAATTTTCCATGTTGGTCTAGTTGACTAAGTAAGACTTTCTCTTGATATGATCTTAAGCAACTTCGAAGAGTGTGAACCAATTTGACATACACCTCTTTTGTGACCTACCTTGTGAGCATGTGATTCTCTCTTGAACACCCTTGAGCCTTACCCTTCTTTGGAAGAAACTTGATGAAAACTAGACCTTTCTTAATCTATTACCTATAATTCTCTTGAATTGTGGTTAGTTAAATAGCCAACTTAGGCCAAAAACCTAAGTTGGGGGTGTGGTGAAAAGTTAAGGGCAAGTCAAGAAGTGCAAGGAAAGTCTCCTCTTACCCATGGTTTTAAGAAAAATGGAACACCTCCATATCTATAAAAAAAAGGATGAAAAAGAAAGTTGTGGAATAAAGTACAAAAGAGATGGGGTTCCCAAACAATCCATGGAAAGTGAATAATAGGATGACTTATGAGCACTAAAGAGAATGATGAAGGAAAAGGAAAGGAAGTGTTGTGAGCACCACATTTCATGAGGATGAAAGTCACTGAGCCTAAATGACCATACCTTTACACTCAGTCCCGTTACAAGCCTTGTTAAGACCTTTGTGATCTTGACAAAGTCGAAACAAATGTTCATTGGAAATTACGGGCAAACCTATGGGTGAAAGTATGCATTGTGTTCCTCTTTGAGAGTGTGAGCATTGTATCTGATTCCTGAACTCTAAATTGATTATACCTTTGCATGTGAAAATGGAATCATCATTTGTTTGAGGGCATTAGAAGGCTTTTGTTGAGCTTGAACTTGCCTTTGAAGCAAGTATTGCGAGCTTGAGAATCTTTGGTAATGGTGTGTCATAACTTGAATCTTTGAGTACACAATTGATCCTTCCATAAGTAAATTGAGTCTTGTTGTGTGCATTCATGATTGATTCTTGTGTAGCACTGTTCGAGACACTCTTTTTGTACGACTGAACTTGAGTTTTACTTGAGGACAAGCAAAAGTTTAAGTTGGGGGTGTTGATGAGTCCACAAATTGGACTCATTTAGGGCTATATTATAATATAAATTGTGTCCTCAAATGCTTACTTTATCTCAATATCTAATGAAAACTCTTAAGTTTCAGATATTTGAAGTTTGAAGGAAAGTATGGATACTACGTCGCAAAAAGGAACGAAAAGGCTGAAAAGAATGAAGAAATGAAGGCCTGAGGACCACCGAGTCCACATGGCGAGTCGCCGAAGGGTCTTACTTCACTTTTTGTTCCAGTGTGCTGAGCCCGGAAGGAAAGGATCAAATCGGCGGAAAAACAGAGCAGTCGGTGCATCGCCAAAAAGTTCCGCTAATCAGTACCGTCTCGGCCAATGACCCAGAGCACGACGATGTTAAAGGCTGGTGCAAGACGGCGATGAACTACACCAAAGGGCGAATCGCCGAGTTGATCGGCGATTCCGACTAACGACGCTGAATGATCCGGTGGAGCACAAATTTGTGAAAACTATAAGTACTAGCTAGAGTTGTAGTTTTAAGTGTGGAACAATTATTATAATTTTTATATAGAATAGTACTTTTTGATATTTTTTTCTCTAAGTTTGTGAGGGTTTTAAAGACTTAAAGATCCATAGGGTTTCATCTTCAAGATTTGGGTTTGGGTCTCTTGGATTCTTCAATTTTGGCCTATATTAAGACTTAAATCTTCATACCCAGTTGAATGCAAGCTCAATTTGGTATAAATTTCTATCTCTTATACACATGTGGCTAAAAACCCCAATTCTTGGGGTGTGATTTAGCGAATATGGGTTAAGACATTTTTTGGGTCTTTCTTGATGATAGTTTAATCGTAGTTTAATTATGATTTCGTTTAGTAGTTGTGGATGAATTTAATGAATTTGTAGTTGCCAATAAAAGTTTATTTATGTGTTTTCGGCTTGCGAGAGAGAGAGGTCGTAAATGTCACGCCCCGAGCCAACACCCTGGGAGGGACCGTCACTCGGAGACCATTGCTGGCCCCAAGCGAACCCTTGGCCTGACTTTCTTAACTCAGCGGAAACTTAACTCAACAGCACAACTCAATGCAATGAAAGGTTATAAAACAACCAACTGATGCATAACATGCCAAAAGGCAGCTCGAGTCTCAAAATAGAATATTTACATAAATACATAGATGAGAGACTCAATACTAACTGACTGATTGTCTATGAAGCCTCTACAATACTGAGATGGATGTTGGGACAAACCCCACAACACCCTAATTAAAACAAAACTAAAGATCAAAACAACTGAGTCTTCCGGAAAGTAAGGAGGCTCACCACTGACTCTAGAGTGCTCAACTGGATCAACGGCATGCTGGATGCTGACCCTGGGTACCTGTGTCTGCATCGTCATAGGATGCAGGCCAACTGGCATCAGTACATGAAATGTACGAGTATGCGAGATGGAAAGCTAAACCACAGTTTAATCTTGAAAGGAGAATAAGAGAACACCTACCTTGGCTCTGTTCAACCCATGAATAACTGAACTCAATATATAAAGCAATAAGACACATGCAATATATAAAGCTTGTAAAACTCTTAAAACATGACGTAAAAATCATATTTATAATATCATGAAAATACCATGCTTCCTCTCGAGGTCTACTTGTGCAATGTATGAATGAAGTCCCATACCCCCATCCACACTAAGCAGAACCCTCGAGGAACCATGCAATTTCTACTGTGGGAGTTTCTCTAACCGACAAACCACCACTATGAATCTGAGTGGTGATACAACATTTTACCTCACGTTGCCCGAGGATCATCCAATACCTTGCCGTGATATAGGAAGCTAACTTTACTAAGTGGATCCACTAGCTTAACTTTACGGGTTCATCTAAAAAGTATGACCCGTTGAAACGACCCCAAAAATGTCCGAAAATGTGTTTCGGAAACACCTATAATTGTAATTTCCATATATCTCAAAATCTGTGCATGATTTCGGAAAATTGACTTCATATTCTTATTCAGGGGGTGAAATTGAGTGGGAAATGGGTCTAACCCGAATTTTAGAGCAACCGTATCAAAATTCGAAAATCGCAAAAAATGCGATTTTCAGGGTCAACTTTAAAGGGGAATATCTCTTAGCACACAAAGAACTGGAAGGGCTGTAACCTATTAAATTAAACCTCTACGAGTTAGCTTTCCAATGCACTTGGTTTCACCTCATTCCGAGTTAGTATGAGAGAGTTATGACCATTTTCGTAAAATCTACCGGAGCAGAATTTCAATTTCCAGTAGCTAAAGTTACTGTAGCGGCTGGACGTTTTTCTTTTATAAAAAGAGAATATGTCCCATACTTAGTCTTTTTTTTTCTAAGCTTCAAAACACTCAAAAACACTCTCTAATCCCTCTCCAAAATTCCACCAAGATCTTCAACCAAATTCAAACATCTCAACCTCTAATTCCGGATTCAAGACTCAAATCTCAAGCTTCAATTCTCCATTCCAATCTTCATCAAGGATTCTCCAAAGTTGAGGTATGTGGGTTGATTGTGGAAACCTTCCTTTCCACAAGTCCAACCATTTATCCTCTATTTTACTTCAAGTTTATGGGTCCTTATGATCATTCATGAACTCTTGAATTATGGAATTACTACTACACATCCTATAATGGTCTATTTTTGCATATTATCATGAAATGGAATTATTATGTGATGTTTATGGTTTGCATGCTTCCATGATCAAATTATGAAGGTTGATATATATATACGTATGTTGTTGGTGGGCTGATTTATATGTATTTCGGAATTGGTTGGACTTAGTACTCTTGAAACACATGATTTTATTTACATGAACAAGTAGCCCACCATATGTTTGATAAAATGCCATTTATAGAATTCTTAGGAAATGGAAGGTCCAATGTACGTCCTATGAATCGAATGGTTATATAATTATTGAAATGATGATGAAAGGGATACATGTATATGATTTTCTCTATATAGTGTGTGAGTCGACCAAGCCTAGTACGGGGGGTAGTAGGCCCGTATAACCGTATCGAGGGGTTGGTACCTTGGTTGCCTAGTACGGGGGGTAGTAGGCCCGTATAACCGTATCGAGGGGTTGGTACCTTGGTTGCCTAGTACGGGGGGTAGTAGGCCCGTATAACCGTATCGAGGGGTTGGTACCTTGGTTGCCTAGTACGGGGGGTAGTAGGCCCGTATAACCGTATCGAGGGGTTGGTACCTTGGTTGCCTAGTACGGGGGGTAGTAGGCCCGTATAACCGTATCGAGGGGTTGGTACCTTGGTTGCCTAGTACGGGGGGTAGTAGGCCCGTATAACCGTATCGAGGGGTTGGTACCTTGGTTGCCTAGTACGGGGGGTAGTAGGCCCGTATAACCGTATCGAGGGGTTGGTACCTTGGTTGCCTAGTACGGGGGGTAGTAGGCCCGTATAACCGTATCGAGGGGTTGGTACCTTGGTTGCCTAGTACGGGGGGTAGTAGGCCCGTATAACCGTATCGAGGGGTTGGTACCTTGGTTGCCTAGTACGGGGGGTAGTAAAATGTAAAAACATTTAGAAACTTGTTTGGGAATACATAGTTCCCTAATAGCTTTTGAGAAATGAACTCAACTTAAACTCTTGACTTAACTTGAAACTTGAGACTCTTTACTTAGCTTGAAACTCTAAGCTCTTTGCTTGACTTGAAACTTGAGTCTTAAAATGAAGTTAAAACGTTCAATAAAGACTCTTGAACAACCTTGAAGACTTGCTTGACTTACTTCTTAACTCTTGAACTTAACTCTTAACTTCACTTGACTTGGAAGCTAACTCTCCTTGAATTGAATTATGAATTCAAGGTGGTTGATCACATGTTACGGATGAATTCGGGAGGCTTAAATGTACCTTAGAGTGTTGGAACAACCAAAAACATAGGTACAATACCAAGGAACATGCATGGGAAGGTATGAAGAGAAAGAGGGAACTTGGCGTCCTTAGCTCTCTGCAAGGCGCGGAGCGCCAGCCCCAAAACATCAGAGGGGGACTGCTGGCGCTCTGCTAGGCGCGGCGCCTCAAGGGGGAAATTTCAGAACCCCTTTTGGGGCGCGCTGGCAGGCGCGACGCGCCAACCCC
>NW_006239131.1:601789-602233 GCF_000226075.1 Solanum tuberosum
CTAACTCTCCTTGAATTGGATTTATGGATTCAAGGTGTTTGATCACATGTTACGGATGAGTTCGGGAGGTTTAAATGTACCTTAGAGTGTTGGAAACAACTATAAAACATAGGTACAATACCAAGAACATGCATGGGAAGGTATGAAGAGAAAGAGGGAACTTGGCGTCCTTAGCTCTCTGCAAGGCGCGGAGCGCCAGCCCCAAAACATCAGAGGGGGACTGCTGGCGCTCTGCTAGGCGCGGCGCCTCAAGGGGGAAATTTCAGAACCCCTTTTGGGGCGCGCTGGCAGGCGCGACGCGCCAACCCCTCGCCCAGAAAACTCGACTTTTCTCCCTTATTTTCCAACTCTAAACCACCCTAATTTCAAAGGTTTCAACCCCAACCACTAAGGATCATCAAATCCCTCAACATACAAGAGATTCAACTCAAAACACAACCAAAT
>NW_006239131.1:602505-623533 GCF_000226075.1 Solanum tuberosum
ACTGCCCAACTTCCAAAGGGCATAACTCACTCATACGAACTCGGAATCGAGCAAACTCGGTGGCGTTGGAAAGACCATTCCACGAGCTATGCAACCATAACCGTAACTACACCTAACTCATCCTGATTTATAAATTATGACTGCTCAAAGTTGGCCAAAACCCACCCTTTTTCCATACTTAGCCAAATTTCTAGATTTTTAAATCTTTCCAAAAATGACTATTTCCAATTCTAGGCCTCTTCATAATTATTTCAAATCGCCGGATGTTACAGTAAAACTAAAACTACTAAATTAATGGCCGGTGGGAGTGGGTCGACATGAGGTTTTGCTCAAGAGACTGAATACTAGTCTCTTTCCCACACACTCAGCTCGAGAGAGTGAATGGGTTAAGGTGTAGGCTGGTCTTCATGCGGCAAGTGGGTGTCCGAGAGGAACGCATTTGAAATGGGGTAAATTTCTCGAGAGAGAGCTTATCCCCCTTAAAGTTTAACCTAGTCACAACTATTCTATCAATCTTCTATCAAAATCATGCACCCAATAATCTAGCTTAACCCGTATTCCCGTCACATCCCAAGGATCCCCTCTCATTACTTTGAAATCCTTGTTTATTTTGTTATTTTTACTTACTAGTGACAAAACCCCATTGTTAATTGACACTCTTGTGTTCCCATTTAATTTACAATGTTTTTAATAGTTAATGTGTTTAGCTACAACTAGTTAGCACTAAATTTTATTTTTTTATTAATTCTCAAAACCACTCTCTTGGGAATGATCCCAACCCTTGGTTGGTTTACTAAAATACTGTACGATTCGTAGACACTTGCATTGGAATTTGTGTTTTGATTACGAAAACATCACTGGAGCTGATGTTTCCTGATCTCCACTCACCCAGGTTGCGATACTACGGATGGTACAGCTAGCCCATTATGCTGATATGTATGCCTCCAGGCTTGAGGCCACAGACCCTGGGATTATTGAGAGGGTCCTTACTACTGATATAACACCTCTTAGTGTGTCGATTGATGCCCTTGTGGCAAGGATAGCGGTGTATGAGTGAGGCCAGGGGAGCACTGATGAGTTGACGGCCCTAAAGACTGTAATTGCTGAGTTGAGGAAGGACGTGGACCAGATGAAGTCCATAGATATGTCCATGATTTTTGGGACTATGGAGATCCCCGACATGTGAGCTGACACAGATGTGCCTCCGGCTACCACCGAAGATGAGGTTCGAGTGGAAGAGGTAGTTGTTGTTGAGTCTGATGAAGAGACGGATGAGGAACAGCTCGGTCTCCAGGAGGAGACCACATATGAGGGCCTTACGGAGGTTGAGGAGGCTATGGTGGATTGAGCTGTACATATTTTATTGGAAAGATACACCCATGGAAGGATCTGGTGGAGCTAGTGTTGATGTTGCACCGGGCACTGATGCCCCAACTGATGGAGCGACAGTGTAGACAAGACCTTTCTTTACCTCCCTCTCTGTCATTTTTATTGATTCTTTATTTTGTTGCATTTGAGGACACCCACATTTTTTTTTTGTGGTGGGGTGAGGTATTTCAATACCTACCTTTTATGACTATCTTTTGTATATATTGGGTTTTTTTCTATTTTGAATTGTTTGTTGATATTGTTTTGTTGATGTTTGAGCTTATGGCTCCTTATTACGAATGAAAATAGTTTTTGACCCATCTGAAATTTTTTGCCACTCTTGTTATGTTTGAATGTGGTTGTTCTTGTGCAAATTTGAGTATCGGTCATGATCAATACCAATGACTTGAATAGTGCTCTTAATCGAACAGAAATGAATGCACGGCTACGATGAGGCCAAATGAAGTTGCGTAGACAATATGTGAACTTTTTGCATCTCGTTGTGACTAGCCAATTTGTAACACCTCGTATATCTAATGACCTAAGCTAGAGCCTAACATTTAGTCTAGTAGCCTAATGAAGTCTAAACGTAAGGTTAAGGTCCTAAAATAATTTTCTTAACTTAGTACTAGGCTTCTAGTGCCTACACGTCAAGGCACGACCCCCCAAGGGTCCATGAGGAGGACCCAAAGGAAGGTCCACAATGCTGTCCAAAACAGCCTCATTCACAAAAGGAGGACCACGAGGCAGGGAATGACTAACGCCCCGTAGGTTAGAGTCGTGAGTCCAGCCTTAGCCTCCTCAATGGTCCCCAAAATTTCCTAGTCACATCCCCAATCCACATGGGGACACTACGGTTCGTAGACCATACCACGCCCCATCGATGGGGGCTCATGGATGGATCCTGCACCAAGGACAAAAGGCCATCCTCAGACCCAAACCACGAGTGACCAGTACGGTTCATGGTTCAGATCACTCCCCGTGGACGGGGACTCATGAATGGGGCCTGGGAAGGCTGCCTTATGTCGGCCTATGTTAGGGTAGGTTAGTAATTTACTAATTAAGTAAGTTACGGTGGGGGCATTTTTTATTAGTTGTTTTAGGTATATTAAAGTATTTTTAAGTATTAAATAAGTCTTTTAACTCTCACAACTCAAACTCAAACCTATTTCCCTTCCATAGTTCCCTCTCTAAGACTCCATTGTAGAACCAAGTCAAGGTCAAGCTAGGGCTTCAAGAACAAACATTTCTTCTCCAATTTTTTGAGAATCTCAACCTAAGGTATGGATGCTCTTCATTCTTGGGTAGCTATCCCCCAAAAAGTCCCTTGAAAGTGTTTTTTTAAGACTTCCAAATCTAGAATTTTACTCTAAACATGGGTCTTCTTCTAAAACGATTGCTATTGTTCAATTATGATCTATTATGGTTAATTATAATAGTTTATGGTTAGATTATTGTAGTATTGATGGTTTTTGATGAAAATCTCTCTTGGACCCATGGTTTCCCTTTCTTCCTAAATTGTGAACTAACATGTGACTTGATTGGCCATGGAAGTTGGTAATTGATTATGTTTATGTTTAATTGATGGTTGAATCATGAAATTTCCCTATCTATTGTGGTAATTCTATAATGTTAGGGTTGATGTTGTTTCATGGCCTTGAAGGGCAATTGGCTAGGGTTTATGTATGTTGATGTGGATTCTATATGACTATGTGAATTACTTAGATAATAATGATCTGATATCTAGTATGGTGGTATTAATGTAATATCATTATTCCCTATACCCTATACATTTGGTTATGCATGAAGTATGTAAGTATGTTTACGATGAACTTTTTGGGTTTATGGGAAGTACACTCTCAAGATCACAATATGACTACAATGTGAAAGGTTTACTCTCGTGCTAGTGTTTCTAAAGTGAAAGGAGCATTATCAATTAAGGAACCTATGAGCTATTATGATGATATGTTGGCATGAGTTCCTAATGTATGTTATTATGAATATGAACACAACTAAAGGCTAATTGTGACTCTTAAAGGAAATAATGTGTAGCACCGAGAGGACATGAAAGTGAGATGGGGGATTTTACGTTTAGCAAGTCCGGCTTCCCAATGTACGATCTCTCATGAGATGGAAACCTTCTACGTTTAGCAAGTCTGTGTTTCTAGTAGCAATCTCTTTGTCCCATAACTATGTGCCCACATAGGTCTTAGCTAGTGGATCCACCTAGAAGCTATTATGTTAGTTCTACCTTAGGCAAGTAGAACACCTCTTTTCGGTATGGGGGTAGAACATCGAATTTCATGCAGCTCACATTGTCTATCTCGGTTATTTTAAGTCTTCCCTAAATAATAATGAATGAACTATGGTAAGGACATGGACTTTAACTAGGACTTCTTAAGGGGCACTACTGAGTGTGAGTGGGGCTATGGAACTTCACTTATACATTGCACAAGTAAACTCTAAGAGGGGTTTTGGTAAGGTTCTCTTATGTTATGATGGTATGATGACTTATGAACTATGTATGAAATGGTATGTATGAATGCTATGAATATTAATGTGTTCACTTTGATATATGGTTACTAATGCAATGGTAAGATAAGATATGTATGTGGTTGGTGGCCTAAATGTGATCATACTTAGCATTTGGTAGGGTTATGGGATCTTACCTTTACATTGCACTAGTGTTGCTTTGGATTGCTTGCATGTTGGGTTGGCTTATGTTCCTTCATAAATGTGCATATTGGTTTTCAAACTTGACAAAGGCATGATTTCAACTAAATGTCCCTTTTATTCATGTTTTAAGGATTTTGTGCATGGTATCCATACTTGGTACAATTAATTGTGCTAACTCATATTTTCTACTTTACTATGAGTGTAGCTACTTCCTTGAAGGTGAAGCTTGGGTCGACTATTCCCTAAGGTTGGTGTGTCCTCATGTTTGAGGACGAGTTGCTATTGATTCTAGTTTCTAGTTTCCTTCTATATTCTAGACGATGTTGTATTTTCCTAATGGAGACTTTATTGATGTAAAGGGCTTTGTCCCTATTTGTAATCTTATGTTTAGTTGGTGATTGAGACATGTCTAGTTTCCTATTTTACTTATATGAAGAACTTGACTTCTATTGTAAAAGTTTTTAATTTCTCCGTATTTTTCTATGTCTTTATGTGATGATGATGGTAAGGGGTTGTATGCGCCCCTTCGGGGTCAAATTACGCCGTGTCACGCCTAGGGGGTACTCTTGGGTCGTAACAAACTTAGTATCAGAACTTAAGGTTTAGAAAGATTCTAGGGTGATGTCGCATGAACCACATCTAGTAGAGTCTTGTTCATAAGTGTGAAACGCGCCACACTTATGAATGAGAGGCTATAAGATGTTTAGGAACTTTTCACCTCTTTGATTACTTATTAGTCATGCCTCAGAGTTTTTACTCTATGAAGTCCTTTTCCTTTTCTTGTGCATATAGGAATATGAATACAAGAAGAGCGGCCACAGGAAGAGTTGAAGAGGAGGTTGCTAATGATGAAGTAGTTCCTCCCCAAGGTCATCAAGGGCCTTAAGTTCCTTTAGTAGAGCAAGCTCCAATTGATCCGGCAAATGTGACTCAAGTCGAATTTAGGGCCTCTATGCAAATGATAACCCAAGCGATGATGGCCCAAACTCAAGCTATGGCAACCCAAGTCGAAGCTATGACTGCCTAAGTCACTAGGGATGCTAGAGCTCGTGTGAACCCCATTGCAAGTACTCCTGCCTCAAGAATTAGGGATTTCACAAGGATGAATCCCCCTACCTTTTATAGCTCTAAAGTGGATGAGGACCCACAAGAATTTATAGATGAAGTGCTTAAGGTGGTGGATGTGATGGGGGCATCTTCTCAAGAAAAGGCGGAACTAGCCACCTACCAATAGAAAGACGTAGCTCAAGTATGGTTTGAGCAATGGAGAGAAGAGAGACCCGTTATAGCTCGACCGATTGATTAGGAATCATTCAAGACAACCTTCCTAGATAGGTTTCTCCCCCTAGAATTGAGGGGACAAAAGTTTGTGGAATTCATGAACCTTCGTCAAGGTGGGATAAGTGTGAAGGAGTACTCTCTCAAGTTCACCCAACTGTCCAAGCATGGTCCAACATTGGTGGCCAATCCAAGGGCTAGGATGAATAACTTTGTAATATGGGTATCCAGTTTTGTTGAAGAAGAATGTCGGACGGCAATGCTCACGGTATATGCTAAACAAATTGAGGAGACGAAACTCAAGATGATGAATACGGATGTGAAGAATCCTAGGGTCAAGGATGGTAATTCGTCTAAGGGTAGATTTGAACCTCGAGGTACCCCAAGGTTTAAGAAGAGCTTTTCTAATCAAGGCACTTCTAGCACTCCTAAAGTCAACAAAGAGAGGGTGCCTACTCCAAAGCCACAAGGTGGTTGTGGAGGTAGTTCTTATGTTGATAGACCTACTTGTGCTAAGTGTGGAAAAAAGCATGGTGGCAAGTGCCTTGTAGGCACATATGGGTGTTTTAGTTATGGAAAAAGTGGGCACATGAAGATGGATTGTCATATGGTAAAGGTTCAAGGGAGAGAGGGAAAGCAAGTCCCTCCTAATGGCTCAAATTCCGATGCTCCCAAGAAGAATCACTTATATGCTCTCTAATCTAGAAGTGATCAAAAGGGGTCTTCGGAAGTTGTCACCGGTATGTTACAAGTATTTTTCCATTAATTTTATGCATTATTAGACCCCGGTGCCACTTTATCTTTTGCTACCCCTTTAGTGGCTATGAAATTTGATGTACTCCCCGTAAAGTTAGAGGAGCCTTTTTCGGTTTCTACCTCAATAGGTGTCTTGGTTGTTGCTAGAAGGGTTTATAGGGATTGTGCTATTTCCTTGTCTCATAGAGTCACTTTGGTTGATTTGGTAGAAATAGATATGTTGGACTTTGATGTCATATTGGGGATAGATTGGTTGCATGCTTGTTTTGCTTCCATTGATTGTAGAAATCAAGTAGTAAAGTTTCCATTTCCAAATGAGCCCGTTTTAGAATGGAAGGAGGGAAACTCTAATTCTAGAGGTCGTTTCGTTTCATATCTAAAAGCTAGAAAAATGATTTCTAAGGGGTATATCGATCATAATGTGAAAGTTAAGGACCTTGAGTCTGAGACTCCTCCTTTAGAGTCGGTCCCCGTAGTAAGGGAATTTTTGGAAGTCTTTCCCGATTATTTGCCCAGAATCCCTTCCGAACGGGAAATAGACTTCGGCATTGATATTTTCCTAGATACACAACCCATATCAATTGCCCCTTACCGGATGGCTCCGGACGAATTGAAGGAATTGAAGGAACAACTCAAGGATTTGCTAGATAAGGGTTTTATTCAACCAAGCATATCTCCATAAGGTGCCCCAGGATTGTTTGTGAAGAAGAAATATGGATCGCTTAGGATGTGTATAGACTACCGCCAATTGAACAAGGTCACTATAAAGAATAATTATCCTCTTCCAAGAATTGAAGATTTGTTTGACCAACTCCAAGGGGTGAGTTACTTTTCGAAGATTGACTTAAGGTCGGGTTATCACCAACTTAGGGTGAGAGGGGTAGACATTCCTAAAATGTCCTTCCGTACAAGATAAGGTCACTATGAATTCCTAGTCATATCTTTTGGTCTAACAAATCCCCCAGTGGCGTTCATGGATCTTATGAATAAGGTTTTTAGGCAATATCTTGATTTGTTTGTGATCGTCTTTATTGATGATATTTTGATCTATTGATGAAGCATTTGAGGTTAGTATTGCAAGTCCTCAAGGACCACCAACTTTATGTTAAATTTAAAAAGTGCGAGTTTTGGCTAAGGTTGGTTGCTTTTCTTGGTCACATTGTGTCGAGTGTGGGTATAGAGGTTGATCCAAAGAAAACGGATGCGGTGAAGAGTTGGCCTAGACCCCTAAGTCCCACCGATATTCAAAGTTTTTTGGGTTTGGCCGGGTATTATAGGAGATTTGTTGAGGGCTTCTCATCTATTGCTTCTCCATTAACGGCCTTGATCCAAAAGAGGCCAAATTTGAGTGGTTGGAGGGTTATGAAAAGAGCTTCCAAGAATTGAAGGATAGACTCACCTCCGCTCCGGTATTGACTTTATCGGAGGGTACCGACAGATTCGTAGTATATTGTGATGCTTCAAGAATAGGGTTGTAGTGTGTTCTCATGCAACATGGTAAGGTAATCACCTATACTTCAAGGCAACTTAAGACTTATGAAAAAAATTACCTGACCCATGACCTCGAACTAGTGGTGGTGGTTTTTGCCTTGAAAATATGGAGACACTATCTCTATGGGGTTCATGTAGATGTGTTTACCAACCACAAGAGTCTTCAATATGTGTTTAGCCAAAAAGACTTGAATCTCCGACAAAAAAAGTGGTTAGAGCTTTTGAAGGAATATGACATGAGTGTCTTTTACCACCCCAGAAAATCTAATGTAGTTGCGGATGCCGTAAGTAGATTGTCCATGGTTAGTGTGGCTCATGTAGAAGATGAGAAGAAGGAATTGGTTTGTTATGTACATAGGTTGGCCCGGCTAGGTGTCCAATTAGTGGATTCCACCAAGGGTGGGTTTATGGTGCATCATAGTTCCGAATCATCCTTTGTTGTTGATGTGAAGTCTAAGCAACACCTAGATCATATTTTAATGGAGCGGAAAGAATCGGTTCTAAATAAGTCCGTTGAGGCTTTCTCCCAAGGGGGAGATGGGGTGCTTAGGTACCAAGGTAGATTATGTGTTCCAGATGTTGATGGTTTAAGGAAGCAAATTCTATAAGAGGCTCATGATTTGCGATATTCTATTCATACGGGAGCCACCAAGATGTACCATGATCTACGGGAAGTCTATTGGTGGAATGGCTTGAAAAAGGATATAGCGGGTTTTGTAGCCAAATGCCAGAATTGTCAACACGTCAAAGATGAACACCAAAAACCTAGAGGATTGTCCAAATATATATATATTCCTACTTGGAAATGGGAGGATGTGAACATGGACTTTGTAGTGGGTTTGCCCCGCACTCTAAAGCAACATGATTCTATTTGGGTCAGTATTGATAGGATGACTAAATCAGCCCACTTAATTTCGGTTAACACTTCACTCTCGGTGGAAGACTATGCCAAGTTGTACATCAATGAGATAGTTAAGTTACATGGGGTTCCCTTATCTATCATATCGGATCGGGGTGCCCAATTTACTTCACACTTTTGGAAGGCATTCCAACAAGGGCTTGGTACCAATGTTAAACTCAATACCGCTTTTCACCCTCAAATGGATGGTCAAGCGAAAAGGACAATTCAAACCTTGGAGGACATGCTGAGAGTATGTGTGATTGATTTCAAAGGTAGTTGGGATGACCATCTCCCTTTGATTGAATTTTCCTACAACAATAGTTACCACTCTAGCATTGTCATGGCTTCGTTTGAAGCACTATATGGGAGAAGGTGTAGATATCCAGTTGGGTGGTTTGAGGTAGATGAGTTTGCTCTAATTGGTCCCAAACTATTTTATGATGCCATTGAAAAAGTATGACTTATTAGAGATAGGTTGAAGACGGCCCATAGTCGGCAAAAGTCTTATGCCGACAATAGGAGGAGGGATCTAGAGTTTGAAATCGGTTATTGGGTCTACACGAAAATCTCACCTATGAAGGGTGTGATGAGGTTTAGCAAAAAGGGGAAGCTTAGCCCCCGGTATGTTCCCACATATCTAGTCTTAAAACGTGTTGGAAAAGTGGAATATGAATTAGACTTACTAAATGAGTTGGCTCTGGTTCACCCAGCATTTCATGTCTACATGCTTAAGAAGTGCATTGGTGATCCAGTGTCCATCATTCCTTTAGAGGGTTTAGGAGTTGATGAAAACCTTTCTTATAAAGAAGTCTCGATTGAGATTTTGGATCGGCAAATTAAGAGGTTAAGGAACAAACAAGTGGCCTCCGTTAGGGTTCTATGGAGGAATCACTTAGTTGAGGGTGCTACATAGGAGGCCGAGGCCTATATGAAGTCCTGTTATCCTCATCTTTTTCTTTCTACTCCTATTCAAACTTGAGGTAAGTCATTCCTCTTAAGGTTTTAGTGTTTTGGGAGTCATGTGTATTGAATGGGTTCCCCATGATTCCCTCATGTGTTGCATGTTCCTATGAGAATCCATAAATTGTTTACATTGACTTTGCATGATCTATATGTTCCTATTGTTGAATTGCATTGTAGTATGATGATTACAAATTTGGCTTCATGAGGTGAAATGATGAGCATGCTTAGTTATATTTTGATGAAATGACATGTTGGCTTAATATTGTTGTGTTGAGCTTGCTTGAGTTGGAGAAGGTAGTTCCTCCTATGTTTATGTAAATTGATGAGTGTCATGCATATTAGATTTGTTAGATATAGTTCTACTCCCATATGTTGCATTGACTATGTTTTGTGGTGGAGATGAAGTTTCCTCATTTTGAATAGTACAAGTTGTGAATAGTGCATTGTGAGTTTTGCACATTTTTGATGTTACATGCATGTGGGGATGTTAGTCTAGAGTTTCTAACTTAGTTTGGTGTCTTCGTCATCATTCGGGGACGAATGTTCCCAAGGAGGAGATAATGTAACATCCCGTATATCTAATGACCAAAGCTAGAGCCTAATGAAGTTTAAACGTAGGATTAAGGACCAAAAATAATTTTCCTAACTTAGTACTAGGGTTCTAGTGCCTACACGTCAAGGCACAACCCCCCTTAGGACCCCCAAAGGGTCCATGAGGAGGACCCAAGGGAAGGTCCAAAAAGCTGTCCAAAACAGCCTCATCCACGAAAGGAGGACCACGAGGCATGGACTGAATCACGCCCCATAGATTGGAGTCCTGAGTCCAGCTTTAGCCTCATCAATGGTCCCCAAAATTTCCTAGTCACAGCCCCAATCCACGTGGGGACAGTACGGTCTGTAGACCATACCACGCCCCATCGATGGGGGCTCGTGGATGGGTCCTGGACCAAGGCCAAAAGACCAGCCTCAGACCCAAACCACGAGTGACTAGTACGGTCTGTGGTTCAGACAACGCCCCATGGACAGGGACTCGTTAATGGGGACTGGGAAGGCTGCCTTAAGTCGGCCTATGTGAGGGTAGGTTAGTAATTTACTAGTTAAGTAAGTTAGGGTGTGGGCGTTTTTTATTAGTTGTTTTAAGTATATTAAAGTATTTTTAAGTAATAAACAAGTCTTTTAACTCTCACAACTCAAACTCAAACTCAAACCCACTTCCCTCCCAAAGTTCCCTCTCTAAGACTCCATTGAAGAACTAAGTCAAGGTCAAGCTAGGGCTTCAATAACCAACCTTTTTTATCAAATTTCGTGAGGATCTAAACCTAAGGTATGGATGCTCTTCATTCTCGGGTAGTTATCCCCCAAGAAGTCCCTTCAAAGTGTGTTTTTAAGACTTCCAAAATCTAGGGTTTTACTCTAAACATGGGTCTTTTTCTAAAACCATTTATATTGTTCAATTATGATCTATTATGGTTAATTATGATAGTTTATGGTTAGATTGTTGTAGTATTTATGGTTTTTGATGAAAATCTCTCTTGGACACCTGGTTTCCCTCTCTTTCTAAATTTTGATCTAACATGTGACTTGATTGGGCATGGAAATTGGTAATTGATTATGTTTATGTTTAATTGATGGTAGAATCATGAAATCTCTCTATCTATTGTGGTAAGTCTATAATTTTAGGGTTGATGTTGGTTCATGGCCTTGAAGGGCAATTGGCTAGGGTTTGTGTATGTTGTTGTTGATTCTATATGACTATGGGAATTACTTGGATAAAAATGATCCTATATCTAGTGTTGTGGCATTAATGTAAGATCCTTCTTCCCTATACCCTATACACTTGGTTATATATGAAGTATGTAAGTATGTTTATGATGAACGTGTTGGGTTGATGGAAAGTACATTCTCATGATCACAATATGACTACAATGTGAAAGTTTTACTCTCATGCTAGTGTTTCTAAAGTGAAAGGAGCATTCTCACTTAAGGAACCTATGAGCTATTATGATGATATGTTGGGATGAGTGCCTAAGGTATGTTGTTATGAATATGAACACAAGTAAAGGGTAATTGTGACTCTTAAAGGGAATAATGCGTAGCAGCGAGAGAACATGAAAGTGAGATGGGGGCTTTAACGTTTAGCAAGTCCGGCTTCACAATGTAAGATATCTCATGAGATGGAAACTTCTACGTTTAGCAAGTCCGGGTTTCTAGTAGCATCCTCCTTGTCCCATAACTATGTGCCCACATAGGTCTTAGCTAGTGGATCCACCTAGAAGCTATTATGTTAGTTCTACCTTAGGCAAGTAGAACACCTCTTTTCGGTGTGGGTGTAGAACACCAGATAACATGTAGCTCACATGGTCTATGTCTCTTATTGCAAGTCTTCACTAAATAATAATGAATGAACAATGGTAAGGACATGGACTTTAACTAGGACCTCTTAAGGGGTACTACTTAATGTGAGTGGGGGTATGGGACTCTACTTTTACATTGCACAAGTAGACTCTAAGAGGGGTTTTGGTAAGGTTCTCTTATGTTATGATGGTATGATGACTTATGAACTTTGTATGAAATGGTATGTATGAATGTTATTAATATGAATGTCTTCACTTTTATATATGGTTTCTATTACAATGGTAAGATACGATATGTATGTGGTTGGTGGCCTAAATGTGATACTTAGTTTTTGGTAGGGTTATGGGATCTTACCTTTGCATTGCACTAGTGTTTCTTTGGGTTGCTTACATGTTGGGTTGGCTTATGTTCCTTCATAAATGTTCATATTGGTTTTCAAACTTTACAAAGGAATGATTTCAACTAAATGTCCCTTTTATGCATGTTTAAGGATTTTGTGCACGGTATCCATACTTAGTACAATTAATTGTGCTAACCCATATTTTCTACTTTACTATGAGTGTAGGTTCCAGTCGTTGATACCTACTACTAACTTGAAGATGAAGTTTGGGTCGACTATTTCCTAGGCTTTGTGAGTCCTCAAGTTCGAGGATGAGTTGCAATTGATCCTAGTTTCTAGTTTCCTTCTATATTCTAGACTATGTTCTATTTTCCTATTCATGGAGACTTTATTGATGTAAAGGGCTTTGTCCTTATTTGTCCTTATTTGTACTCTTATGTTTAGATGGTGATTGGTACAAGTCTAGTTTCCTATTTTCATTATATGAAGAAGTTGACTTCTAGTGTAAAAGTTTTTAATTTCTTCGTATTTTTCTGTCTTTATGTGATGATGACGCTAAGGGCTTGTAGGCGACGCCTTCGGGGTCAATTACGTCATCTCACACCTAGGGGGTACTTTTGGGTCATGACACGATTATTGAATGAGTATTTTGTGATGAACATTGCACACTAGCAAAAGTGTGGAGTCTCATTTGATATTGGTGCCAATGCCTTGTGTGATGAGCTTACTGTGAACCTTGTGTGATGACACCTAGAATTTACCCCGTTGGTCCGGTTGACTAAGTGATGAAAGATCTTGAAATGATCTTAGGCAACAACTTTGAAGAGTGAAACAATGTGACAATATACCTCTTTTGTGGCCAACCTTGTGAGTTCTGTGAACCTTGCTTGAACCCCTTTGAGCCTTATCCTTTTCTTAGAAGAAATTTGATGCAATTGTGAACCCTCTTTATCCATTCACCCATAATCCGATCTTGAAATGATCTTAGGCAACAACTTTGAAGAGTGAAACAATGTGACAATATACCTCTTTTGTGGCCAACCTTGTGAGTTCTGTGAACCTTGCTTGAACCCCTTTGAGCCTTATCCTTTTCTTAGAAGAAATTTGATGCAATTGTGAACCCTCTTTATCCATTCACCCATAATCCTCATGAAGTGTGTTTTTTTGAATAGCCAACTTAAGCCAAAAGTCTAAGTTGGGGGTGTGGTGAAAAGAGAAGGTAAATCATGAAATGTGAAGAATTCCCCTTTGAGCCATGGTTTTGAGAAAGATGGAACCCCTCCATACAAAACAAAAGAAGAAAGAAAAAAGAAAAAGAATGATAAAGTTGTGAAATAACATTGTGAAAGTTGCAAAAGAAATGGGGTGTCCGATATTCCTTTGGAAGTGGATAACGGGGTGAATTTTGTGCATCAGTGAAAATGCTGAAGAAAAGGAATGAAAGTGATGTTCATACCACATTTCATGAGGATAGCAACCACTGAGCCTAAATGACCATACCTTTACACTCAGCCCTGTTACAAGCCTTGAAAAGATCTTTTTGATCTAGAGTGAGCTAAAACTAATGTTGATCGGAAAATAAAGGCAAACCTATGAGTGAAGTCACGCAAGTGTTCGTCTTTGTGAGTGTGAGAGTTGTATGTGATTCCAAAGTTATACATTGTTGAAGAATTGTGTGTGAATATGGAATCATCCTTGTTGTGAGGGCATTTGTGTACCTTTGTTGAGCTTGAACTTGCATTTGAAGCAAGTATGGTGAACTTGAGAATCTTTGATAATGGTGAGTCACAACTTGAATCTTTGAGTGCACAATTTGATCCTTACATGATTAAGTTGAGTCTTGTTGTGTGCATTCATAATTGAGTTCTTTTGTAGTCTACTGTTTGAGACATCCTTTTTTAACTGCTGAACTTGAGTTTTACTTGAGGACAAGCAAAAGTTTAAGTTGGGGTATTGTTGAGTCCGAGATTTGAACTCATTTAGGGCCTAGTTTATATATATTTAGTCTCCTCAAATGCTTATTTTGTGCCAATAACTGATGGTAAATCATTGATTTTCAGGAATTTGGATTGAGGAACTAAGCAAGGAGTCTAACAGGCAAAAAGAAACAACACAGGCTGATGAAATGAAGATGGGCGAGCCTGAGGATCACCAAGAGCACTCGATGTGTCGCCGAGTGGCACATCTAACCGCCTAAAGGTCCAGTGTGCCAAGCTCGAAAGGAAGAAACCAAGACAGTGAGAGAAAGGAGCAGTCGGCGAATCGCCAAGTAGTTCCGTGATGCAATGATAGATCGCCCAAATTTACAAACCTTGAGGATGCTGAATGCCAAGGCATAAGGACGATGGAAGTGACTAAAGAGCGACTCGCTGAGTGGTTCGGTAAGCCCGACTTACTTTGATGAGTGACTCTTCGCAACACATTTTCGGCGACTATAAATACATTTTTGAACATTTAGTTTAGGATATTTTATCTATCTTGAGACATTATTGTTAAGTTTTGAGCATCTGGAGACAGTTTTCTCTAGTTTTTTCCTTAGCTTTGAAGTATTGAAGAAATTCACTTTTGAGAAATTGGAAGTGGGTCTTTGAAGTTCATCAAATTGGAGCATTGTAAGGAAGAAATCACCTTTACCCAATTGATGGATAATCAATTTGGTAATGGTTTCTACCTTTTTATAATGTCTAGCTAAAACCCCAATTCTTGGGGTGTGATTATGTGTTTATGGGCTGAATTAGCTTATGGATATTGCTAATTGTTAGTTTATGAGTCCAAGATTTGGACTCATTTGGGGATTTATTTTTGATAGATTTAGTGTCCTCCAATGCTTATTTTGTGCCAATAACTGATGTAAAATCTTTGATTTCTAGGTATTTGGATTAAGGAACAAAGCATGGACACTAACGAGCAAAAATGAACAAGGAATTTGAAAGAACGAAGAAAAGAAGGCGTGTTGATCACCTAATCCATGGGCGAGTCGCCGAGTGGATATTACCTCACCTAATGTTCTAGTGTACCAAGCCCTGAAGGAGAAAAATCAAGTCGATCATAGAAGGAGAAATTGGTGTGCCACTGAACGGTTCCGCGATGCATTTTTGGATCACCCAAAGTTACAGAATATGAGGATGCTAAAGGCCAAAGCAAAAAAGCGATGGAACTGACCAAAGGATGCATTGCCGAGCTGATCGGCGATCCCGACTTACTGTGCCGAATAGTCCTTCGCAACATATTTTTGGCGACTAAAAATACATTTTCAAACATTATGTTTATCATTAAAATGTTATTCTAAACATTCATTAGAGTATTTTTTTACTTCGAACTCTGAGTATTGAGACAAAAAGCTTTCCTTAGCTTTGAAGAATTGAAGTTTTCCATTTTTGAGAAATTGGAAGTGGGTCTTTGAGATTCTTAAATTTGGACCTTTGTAAAGATAAAATTAATCTTACCCAGTTGATGGAAACAGAATTTGGTAAAGATTTCTATCTTTTTATGATGTCTGGCTAAAACACCAATTCTTGGGTGTGATTATATGATTATGAGTTGATTTAGCTTATGGGTATTGCTAATTGTTAGTTTAAATTATGTTTAGAAGTGATTTCATTCAGTAGTTGTGTTTTAATTTAAAGGGTTGTAGCTGCAAATGCAAGTCTACCTTTGTCTTTTTGGCTTGCTCGAGAAAGAGGTTTGAAAACCAAGATTATTGAATTGATGGTCTGTGGGTATTGGGTTGTCATGGGTTCAGCTCGAGAGAGTGAATCCTAAACCCTTTTCCACACATTCAGCTTTAGAGAGTTAATGGACTAAAGCGTAGGTTGTTCTTAATTGTTGCTTGTTGGTGTTCGAGAGAAACCAACTTGATTCGGGATAAATTGTTCGAGAGAAAGTTTATCCCCACTAAATCGTAGCTAATTCACTGATTTACAGCTATTTACTAACAATTTCAATTACCTATTTTTCTATATTAGCCTATAATCCAATCACATCCCAAGAACCCGTCTCAATATTTCTATTTTCGTGTTATTTGATGTTGTTGTAGCGGATAGTTAAAACCAGAACCCCCTTATTTGACACTTGTGTCACCCCTAAATTTAAATTATGTTTTTATTCAATAATATCTATTTTTAAAATTGACTTGAGCATGTTCATACTTGCCTATTGATTCTCAAACACGTTCCGCTCCCTGTTGGATTCGACCCCCTCATTTAGTTGGGTTAGATGACTAACTAACGATCGTTGGCACTTAGAATTGGACGAAGTGTCCTGATACATGAAATCAAAATGGCGCTGCTGCCGGGGAGCGGTGTTGGTTGAGAATTTTTTGTTACGTTGAATTTTTTTCTTGTTAGTCATAGTTGAACTTACTTACTTTTAGTTTTGTTTTGCTTGTTTGTGATTTGAAACAGGAAGTATGAGTGTGAACGGAAGCAATGGTAGCCAAGTAGGCCACCAAGACGACATCGGCAGCTTCAACAATGTCAATGAGCCTAATGCTAATGACCCTCATCTTATGGGTGGAATTGGTGTCATTCGCTTGCCACCCGTTGAAGGGAACGCATTGTTCCATATTACTAGCATTATGCTTCAGCTCTTGCAATTGAAGGGGTTGTTTGGTGGTTTGGCTCATGAGGATCTCCATGAGCATATTAGAAACTTCGTGGGTGTTTGCGGACCATTCTCTTTCAATAATATAACCCAAGAGTCGGTCCGCCTAAGATTGTTCCCGTTCTCTTTGATGGGGGAAGCATGTAAGTGGTTGGCTGAATTGCCACGTGAATCAATCACTTCGTGGGAGGAGATGGTCACCGCATTTCAAGTGCAATTTTTCCCTTATTTGAAGATGATGACTCTTCGAGACAACATTCAGAGCTTCAAGCATTTGGAAGGCGAGCCAATTCATGAGACTTGACTGCGATTCAAGAAGTTGGTGCTACAATGCCCAACTCATGGCTTGTCTGACAACGTGTTGCTGCAGTATTTTTACCGGAACCTTGACTCGGTAAACAAGGGTGTTGCTGACCAACTTTCTCCTAGAGGTTTGATGCAACAAACTTATGTGATAGCAGCTCAGCTCTTGGATAGCATGACCACAATCAACCGGGCTTGGTACACCCGTGAAGACCATGTCTCTCCTCTCACATTCAAATTGACCAATGAGCAGATGGAGAAAGACCAAGAGAGGGACCAGAACATGGCCAAGATCATGACACAACTTGACATTTTGTTTTAAAATGTCCTGGGAGCTGGTGCTCGGAGTGTCAATGCCATGGGTGTTAGGTGTGTGAATCCCGGAAAAGCCAAGTTTGAGGCTTTGTACAACGGAGAGATGAATTTCCTAGCCAACCAAAGTGGTGGTTATCATTCAAACTACCCTAGGCAGAGTGGTAACCAGGGTTGGAGCAGTGATGAAGGTTGGAAGGATCGTGATCGAGAGTAGAGGGACCGTAACCCCACTTGGAAATAGAGAGACGGGGAGAAGGATAGATATGTTCCTCCCCATAAGCACCAAAACCCAAATGATTCCGAGGGAGGTTGGTCGGAGGATATGCTTTATCATATGCTTTATCATATCCTCAACAAAGATGAGGGGTCGGACAAGGTTTTGAAATAAATGAAAAAAGATGTGTCGACCCTTAGCCAGACGGTTACCTCCTATCAGTATCGATCAAGCAGTTGGAGACCCAAATGGGTCATATCTCATCCCATTTAAACCCGAGACAGTAAGGGGGTTTTCCTAGTGATGTTATGGCCAACCCAAAGAATAAGTTTTGAGTGTGGACTTGCGTCATGCCGCGACGTTAACTAAGGCGCTGCTTAGGAGGAAACCCAAGTTTTTATTTGCTTTTTTTTAAGCTTGAAATAATGGTGTGTTGATTGTCTAGGTGAAAGTGTGGAAGGTGTTTGAAAAGTGCAGGTTGGCAAGCTAAAAGTCTAGTCGGCGACTCGCCGAAGGGTCCGGCGAGAACGACTTGGACCATTGTTGGACTCAAGACAATTTGAAATTGGAGTCTTTAAAACTCGGCTAGCCTAGGAGCAACTTGGTAAATCACCGACCAGGTCGGCGATCATGACTTTGTCCGCCGTTTGGACCCCCACAACAACTGGAGGTCCTATAAAACTCGGCAAGGTAAGTGCCCACTCGGCGTGTCGCCAAGTGGGTCAGCAAGTAAAACTTATGTCACTGAATGGGCGAGAACTGAAAGATTTTTAAAGGCCAAAGATTTAAACTTTCAAACTCTTTCACTTTCCCTCACTTTTAAACTTCCCAAACTCACACCCGCACAATATTTCCCATACTTTTTGCATTTTAGAGTATTTTAGTCGTCGAATTTGTGTTCAGAGTAGGATCACTTTGCCGCCGAGCAATACAAAGTATTCATTCGGCATAAAAGGTTGGTTTTCCAAACCCCAAATCTTTATTTATTGACGTTGACACATTTGCTAGTTATTTTATCTTAGTGAACTGTGATGGGCCTCTCTGATCGTAATTTTATATGTGTGTACTTGTTTTTATTTGAATATCTTGCCCGTAATGCTTATATTGTTGAATTCCTGAGTTTTTGGTGTTTTAAAATTGATTTAAATTGTAGGGTTGTGTTTGCATGTTGTTGGGTCAAGTCGGGTGAAGTCTAATTAGCCCGTATTTCTGCCAAATAACGTAATTTGCCCAATGATGGAACGGTTGACGTCATTCCTAAGGGCAAAAGTCATCAAATGGCAAAATTTGGCCAAACCAGGAGAAGTGTGAGTATCCCGGGGGCATTGGTGTAATGGGTCTTACTTTAATTTTATGGGTGCATGTTTCGATTTTGTTTTCGGGGGTCGCGGGGTTGAATTTGAGAAGTTAGGTTGAAAGTAGGCACGTTGGGTCATTAGGCGAGCTGGGTCGAGCTCGCCGAATCCCTCGGAGGTTCGCCAAAGTTCCCCTTATCGCCTTTAATTCCATGCTAATTCTTGAAAAAGGTTCTGTAACTTTCGGTGAGAAGCTTGAGTTAACCGAGTGCACTCGGTGACTCATCGAAGGTCTCCCTTGATCGCTCTTTGTCTGCGCCCCTATGTCTTAAATGCACTGTAGCTTCCGACGGGCTAAACCTGGCTCACCGAAAGGCACTCCACATCGCCGACATGCCATTTTTCTGGGAATGTTTTGGCCAATGCTTTTGGTGAACCCAATCTGGCTCGCCATAGTGATTAGGCGACTCGCCGACTGGTTCGGCGAGTCTGTCTGCAACTATCTTTCTGTGCTTTTACTTGAATTGTTTCTAACTCTTTTTGATGTTTTTGCAGATATGGCCAAGACTAAACTTGGCATGCCACCCCGCAAAAGAACACGGGGTATTGTGATCATTAAAGGGGGAACAAATCCTCCTAAAATGGGAAGAATAGAGCCTTTAACGAGAGGCAAGGGTAAAGGCAAAAGGCCCGTATCTGAAGTTCGAGAGCACAACTCCGACAGGGAAAGAGTGTCTGCTGACTCCCAGGCTGCATTATCTGAGCCTGAGGATAACCAGCCCTTATATTCCCAGTGGGTTGAGATTCGTGCTAGATCTCGCCCTTAGTCAGCCAGAGTCCCTTCAACTTCCACCCCAGCAGATTCAGTGCCAGCAACGACATCCCCTGTAGCTCTTGTGCCACCAGTGGTCCCTCCTTCCAAGCTCCTCAACAAACTAAAAGTCGATGGATTGCGAACCATCCTTGAGCAGAAGCTACTCTCCACAGAAGGTCTTGAAGGAAAATACTCCTCAGTGAGGGACACTTTTCATTATCACCGCTTTGACCAGTTCACTAGACCTCGAGGCCCCTATATTCTATCATGGGTCAGGGAGTTCTACACAGCGTACAGAGAGTTGGTTCCTAAAAGTAAGTAAAAGGCCAGTGAGTTCAGATCAGTTAAGTCGGTCATGGTCCGGGGTAGGGAAGTCGGGTGAAGTGGCGAGGACATTAATATTGTACTTGGGAGGGGTCTAGGAGCGACAGTAGCATATAAGGGTTGCCTACTACGTAATCCTTGTATGACTTGGAGGGCTGGCTTACTCTGTTGATTTCTGATACCACCCCGAGGTGGATTGAGGCAGGGGTCCCCATAGAGAAGAGAGATCTGAGTATTGTTGTTTGGTTCTGGTTTGGCTTCATTAGCAACACCATCATACCATCCCAGAATGAGTCCATCTTACGCCACCCTAAGGCGGCCTGCCTTGGGTCGATCGTATCCCGGAGGAGCATCAACTTGGGACTCCTTATAGGGCAAGAGATGGCCATGAGGGACAAGCAGAGTCAAACCTCTTTTCCATTTCTGGTCTTGATCACGGAGTTGTGCAGGCATGGTGGAGTGCCCCAGGATGATACGAGAGATATTGAGGTTATCCCTTCTTCCTCCACTGACGTCCGGCGTATTGAGGCCGAGTACACACGATAGGAGGCTAACAGAAGGAGAGCAGCTCAAGCAGATACTCTCCGGAGGTGGATGTTGATTCTATACCTGCAGAAGCTGATTTTGGGAAGCTGAAATATTTTCTAAGTCCTGGCTGACGGAAGGGACTCACGGACCGTAGATCCATTTACAGTCCGTGAGTCAGTCTCGTGGAATGAAGATGTGTTCCAGAACAAACTTTCCTTAATTTGTTTCCCTACTGCAGTTCCGTCTTTTGCTTCAGAGAAGATGATTTTTGGAAGCTGAAATATTTTCTAAGTCCTGGCTGACGGAAGGGACTCACGGACCGTAGATCCATTGACGGTCCGTGAGTCATTCTCGTGGAATGAAGACGTGTGCCTGAACAAACATTCCTTAATTTGTTTCCCTTTTAATTTAGGATTTGTTTTCTATAAATAGGGCATGTAAACCTCATTTTTGTGGGGTTAGACTTTATTACTTTTGTTTTACTTTGTGACTTGGGAATTAATTT
>NW_006239131.1:624158-675670 GCF_000226075.1 Solanum tuberosum
ATACCCTAGTTAATTCTCTCATCTTGATAACAACCAAAATTGACTGTTGTTTACTGATTACTTACTGACTTATTACAATTTATTTCACAAATCCCCCCTTTTTAATTACTTGTTTCTGGAAGTAATTTGACTAATTGAATATAATTGTTGGTTAAAGTAAAGTCTAAACCATTTTCCTCGTGGGATCGACCCCAACCTACAAGTTAGGTTCTTTACTTGATAACGATCGCTTATGCTTCTTTAGGGAGGTGTAATTTGAGTGTATCAATCACTTAGGCTATGATCCTGAAAATAGGGCACCTGGCATATTCGGCCAATGTGAGAGCCACCAGATTGGAGGTTGTTGTGTCATGGATTATTAAGGCTGCCATTTTAGCTGCACTTACCCCCCCCCCCTCCGGACTTCCATTGACACTCTCACTGAGAGAGATGAGGCTTGTGAGAGCAGGTAGTGGGAGACCTCTGAGGTTACATCTTTGAAAGCCGAAGTTGCGGATCTGAGGAAGGACGTGGACTATCTAAAGTCTATTGACTTCACTTCACTATTGGAGGCCGTTGATAATGTTGATGCCCCAGAGACTTCTGATATTGCTCCGTCTACCACCGGAGATGTACATAGGGATGACATAGTAGATGATGAGTAGGAGGTAGAGACCGATGAGGAGAAAATTGATGTGAGGGAGAAGAGCATATATGGAGACCTGCCAGATCTAGAGAAGATGACTGTACAGTCGGTGATCCATACATCAGTGACAGAAACGACTATGGCAGGCCCTAGTGGAGCTGGTGGTGATGTTGATGTGCTTCAAGGTGCTGAGACCCAGGTTCAGAGCACTACACCGGGCACTAATGCCCCGACAAACGGAGGGACTATTTAGATAGGATCCCCTTTTTACCTCTTTATTTTTATTTACTATTGGATATTTTATTGCTTGCATTTGAGGACAAATAACTTTTGTTTGTGGTGGGGTGAGGCCCACCTTTTGTGATTATTGTTTTGTTCGTATATTTGGGCTTTGTGATATATATGGTGTTTTGCACTGTTTTTGTGAATGTTTGAGCTTGTTGCTCCTTGTTTAACTGAATGATTTTTGGACCCTTCCGAAAAATTTGTGTCACCTCTTGTTTGTGTTGGAATGTGGTTGTTCTCTTGCGAATTTGAGTATCGGTCTTGATTAATACCGATGACTTGAATAGTGCTCATAATCGAACAAAAATGAATGTGCGGCTATGATGAGGCCAAATGAAGTTGCATAGGCAATATGTGAACTTTTTGCATCTCGTTGTGACTAGCCAAATATTAAATTGAGTCTTTTGTGATGAACATTGCACACTAGCGAAGGTGTGGAGTCTTGTTTGACATTGGTATCAATGCCTTGTATGATGAGCTTACTGTTAACCATGTGTAATGACACCTAGAATTTGTCCCGTTGGTCCGGTTGACTAAGCGATGTAATCTCTTGAAATGATCTTAGGCAACTTTGTAGAGTGTGAAACAATTTGACATTATACCTCTTTTGGGGCCTACCTGTGTGAACTTCGCTTGAACACCTTTTGAACCTTAGCCTTTCCTTGGAAGAAACTTGATGCAAATTGTGACCTTTATTTATCCCTTCACCCTTAATCCTTATGATATGTGGTTTGTGTGAATAGCCAACTTAGGCCAAAAGCCTAAGTTGGGGGTGTGGTGAAAAGAAAAGGCAAATCAAGAATTCCAAAGAAGTCCCCTTTACTCGTGGCTTTGAAAACGATGGAACCTCTCCATAAAAAAAAAATAGAGAAAAAAAAATCAAAAAGCAAAAAAAAGAATGAAAGTTTGGAATAAAGTTTGTGAAAGTGCAAAGAAAATGGGGTATCCGATATTACATGGAAAGTGAATAATGGGGTTACCAATGAGCATAAATTAGAATGATGAGAAGAAGCAAATGAAGTGTTGTTCGCACCACATTTCATGAGGATACAAACCACTGAGCCTAAATGACCATACCGTTACACTCAGCCTCGTTACAAGCCTTGAAAAGACCTTTTTGATCTTAAGTGAGCTGAAACAAGTGTTGATCGGAAAATAAGGGCAAACCTATGGGTGGAATCATGCATTATGTTCATCTTATTGAGTGTGAGTGTTGATAGTGATTCTGAAGATTTATATTGTTGAACCATTGTGTGTGAATATGGCATCATTCTTCATGTGAGGGCATTTGAGTACCTTTGTTGAGCTTGAACTTGCATTTGAAACAAGTCTTGTGAACTTGAGAATCATTGATAATGGTGAGTCTCAACCTGAATCTTTGAGTGCACAATTGATCCTTGCATGAGTAAGTTGAGTCTTTTTGTGTGCATTCATTATTGGATCTTGTGTAGCACTATTTGAGACATCCTTTTTGAACTGCTGAACTTGAGCTTTACTTGAGGACAAGCAAAATTTTAAGTTGGGGTATTGATGAGTCCAAGATTCGGACTCATTTGGAACTTTATTTGGATAGATTTAGTCTCCTCAAATGCTTATTTTGTGCCAATAACTGATGTAAAATCCTTGATTTCCACGTATTTAGATTGAGGAACAAAGCATGGACACTAACGAGCAAAAAGGAATAAAGCAGCTGAAAGAACAAAGAAAAGAAGGCATTTTGATCACCTAATCCATTGGGCGAGTCACCAAGTGGCTAATACATCGCCTAACGTTCCAGTGTGCCAAGCCCTGAAGGAGAAAATCAAGTCGGCGATAGAAAGGATCAGTCGGCCTATCACTAAACGGTTCTGCGATGCAGTGTTGGATCGCCCAATGTTACAGAACTTAAGGATGCTGAAGGCCAAAGCAAAAAGGCGATGGAACTGACCAAAGGTGTCACAACCCAAGGCTAGCCCCTAGGCGCTACACGGCGTAAGGGGTCTCATACAAGCCTCTAGCATCATCATTACATAAGACATAGAAATAATGCGTAAAAATTTAAAACTTTACAATGGAAATTCAACTTCACTTTTCATAAAAGAATATCATAGGAAATCTAGACTTTTGTCTCATTAAACATCTAAACATAGGAATATAATGTTTTGGGACTTTTCCCTTCACATCAATAAAAGTCTCAATATACGAGATACAAAATGAAACTAAGAAATTGGAAATTCCATCCTCGAACTTGAGAACTCACCACAACTTAGAGATAAGCAATCCAAGTTTTCTTCAAAAGGAGAGTGAAAGTCACCTAGCCGAAACCTACACTCATTAAGATGTAGAAGGAAGAAGGGGTTATCACATAATATGTAGTAAGTATGGAAACATGCATAAAATCCTTAAAGCATGATAAAAATTACATTTTATTCAATAAGAATGCATTTACCATGTTTGGAAACCAACATACATTTTCAATGTCAAAGACAAGCCATAATCACATTTATATTCACAACATGCTAACACCAACACCTTAGCAACCCCTAAGGAACACTTGTGCAATGTATGGTTTACATCCCATAATACCAACCATACCAAGTACTCCTTTGAAGCTACCTTGGTCATTCATATCATGCTTGGACCTCATCAAAATCAATAGTCATCAACAAGGAACTAGTCATGTACATTACTTGAACATAAGGAGAGTCATTCATATCAACTATCCATTCAACATACATGCATACATTCAATGTCATCATAACATAAAAGAACCATCCCATAACATCCTACTAAGTCTACTTGTGCAATATGGAAGTGAAGTCCCATACCCCCACTCCTACTAAGTAAATTAACCAAGAAGTCATAGTTTAGTTCAAGTGTCATTCATTACCTTGTCATATAGAGAATAATAGCCATAACCGACATAGACCATGTGAGCTATATGGAATCTGGTGTCGTGTAACCCCACACCGAAATAGAGTGTACTACTTTCCTAAGGTAGAACTAACATGTATAGCCTTAAATTGGATCCACTAGCTAAAGTCCTATGTTGGCACATAGTTATGGGACAGGGAGATTGCTTCTAGAAACCCGCCCTATTGCATTGGCGGAAGGGCCTTTACCTCATTGTCCATATCCACTCGGTGCTAAGCATTTCCTAAATTATACATAATTAGTCTTAAATTGCATTCACATGTGTGAAGGATTGCTCTACCCTTCATTCAATACAATTCATCGTAATAGCTCATAGACTCATTAAAGGTTAGAATGTACTTTCAACCTTAGAATCAACATTAACATGTGAGTGAAACTTTCACATTTCATTCATAGTGTTTTCATGAGAAATGGCCTTTCAATCCAACAACAATGTTATCACTATCCTAGACAAGTCATACATGAATATGTGTAAAGGGTAAGGGGAGAATTGACCTTTCAATAATACCTCAATTTACACAATGGTGATAAGATCTTTACCTTTCAAGTGAATTATGAGTTCACATACAACTTTCATCAATCATGAACAAACTTTCACAATTTACCCCCTTCAAGGGCTATGAACCAAGTCTCACAATCACACTTAGAAATACTACTTTAAGAATGAATAAACAAGATTCAATAACTAGGTTAATATAGATACAATTCATAGTCTTCATCTTGCATCAACAAACCCATCATAATTCATGAAATTGGGGTCATGGGGTAAGACATGGGTTCATGGGGAATTTTACAATAAAAATCACCATTAAACATCAATTCATCCATAATATATGGAAATTAACATAATGAAATCATTTTTACGAAAAACCTATGGCTATAATAGAAACCCTAGTTTTTGAACATTATACCAATTTCGAAATTAGAGTTTGAAGGGCTACATGGAGAAAAGTGTTCCATGAATCAAGGTCCTCGTACCTTAATTGAAGCTTTGCCCACGAATTGGAGTTGAGATGATGGATTCTTGAGCCCTAATCTTCAAGTTCTTGGTGTTCTTCAATGGAGGAACTATAGAGAGAAATATTGGATAGAAGAGGGATTTGGGAAAATATTTGGGTGTTGTGAATTAATGACCAAGTCTTATGAATTATGACTTAAAATCAATATATATTTTACCCCTAAAATACCTAAAACACCCCCACATTAATTGGACTTAAAAAGTAAATGACTTAAATGACCCTCACTAAATGACCCCATCAAGTTGCCACGCCCATCTTCACGAGTCATGGTGGGCTCACCACAACTCGTTGTCCCTCTCATGAAGATTGGGACAGTTGCTAGGGTTTGGTGACATTTGGCAGTTGAGCCTAAGTCGCCTCCACGGGCCCCTTCACGGCTCGTGAAATGGACCACCGCACGTGGTCATTCCCATGGAGTTGAGGCAGTGGCCTTGCCTCTTGAGGCCATTTGGCTATTTGCCTAAGGCAACTTTACGAGAGCCTCCCTTGGTCGTGGTCAAGACCATGACCGTAGTGATGGCCGTGAAGTTGAGGCAGTAGCTAGGAAAAGTGGTGGCCGCAATTTTGTGGCCAAGGCATCTACATGAATGAGTTCACGAGCACCCCCATGCCTCGTCAAGGGGACCACTGCCCATTGTGGTGCCCGTGTTCCCTTAGGCAGTAGCTCCCGTAAGGTGTCCCAACTTCCCTAAAACTAAGGGGGCTTCACGACCACCTTCACAAGTCGTGGAGTGGACCACGAGTCGTGGTCCCCCTCATGAAGGTTGGGGAAGTAGCTCCTAGATAGGGGCAGCCTTGGCCTTTGTCCTTGGCTTGGCCCCTTTGCCTTGGCACTTACCCCTTGGTCTAGACTCAAATTGCCTCATTTTAACCTTAATTGACCTACTAAACTTCTGGGAGTCATTTTACAATTTTTAACCTCACATTTAGGCTCTAGTTCAACCTATCATTTTCCAGAGTGTTACATTATCTCCCCCTTAAGAACATTCATCCTCGAATGACACTTTTAGACACCTTACGGAATTGAAGACTCAAGACTAGCAGCCCAACATCAAAACAATACACAATAAAAAGGAGGAAACATCAGCCATCTCAAGACATAAGCAATGCAATCACAAGAAAGTAGGAACTTAGTCCACAACTCATTATGCACCAAACTCATCATTTCATATGATCATAGGAGTAACTACTTTATCCAACTTAGAATGAGCTCAACACAACATTATAGAGCCAATAAGCCATATCATCACAATATAGCAAAACATGTTCATTATTTCAACTCATGGAGTCAAAAATGCAATTTTTCATACTAAAGTGCAAGCCAACATGAGGAATATATAAATTATGAAAACTCAAAATAAACTAAACATGAATTCTCACAAGAACATGCACATAAAAAGGAAATCATAAAGAAAACTCATAGCACAATTGATTTCAAAAACACCAAACTCAAGAAACTAGTTACCTCAAGTAGGGATAGGAATAGAAAGAAAAAGGTGAGGATAACGGGACTTCATATTGGCCTCGTCCTCCCATGTAGCACCTTCAACTAAGTGATTCATCCATAAGACCTTAACGGAAACTACCTCTTTGTTCCTTAACTTCTTAACTTGCCGGTCCAAAATCTCAACCGGAACTTCTTCATAGGAAAGGTTCTCATCAAATCCTAAACCCTCTAAAGGAAGGATGGATACTGGATCACCAATGCACTTCTTGAGCATGGAAACATGAAACACTGGGTGAATCAGAGCCAACACATTTGGCAAGTCCATTTCATATGCAACTTTCCCAACCAGTTGCAAGACTTGGTATGGGCCCGCATACCGGGGACTAAGTTTCCCCTTCTTGCCAAACATCATCACACCTTTCATAGGTGAGATTTTCAAGTAACTCCAATCACCAACCTCAAACTCAAGATCCCTTCTTCTATTGTCGGCATAGGACTTTTGCCGACTTTGGGCCATCTTCAACCTCTCTCTAATCAGTCAAACCTTTTCAATGGCATCCTAAACTAGTTCGGGACCAATTAGAGCAAACTCACGTACTTCAAACCAACCCACCGATGATCTACACCTTCTACCATAGAGTGCTTTAAATGCAGCCATGGCAATGCTTGAGTGGTAGCTATTGTTATAGGCAAATTCTATCAAAGGAAGATGATCATCCCAATTACCCTTGAAATCAATCACACACACCCTCAACATGTCCTCTAAGGTTTGAATGGTGCGTTCGGCTTGACCATCCGTTTGAGGGTGGAAAGCGGTACTAAGTTGAACATTGGTACCAAGCCGTTGTTGGAACGCCTTCCAAAAATGTGAAGTAAATTGAGCAACCCTATCTGATATGATAGACAAAGGAACCCCATGTAATTTCACTACCTCTTTAATGTACAACTTAGCATAGTCTTTCACTAAAAAAGTAACTTTGACGGGAATGAAATGGGCTGATTTTGTCATCCTATCAACAATGACCCAAATAGAATCGTGTTGCCTTCAAGTACGAGGCAAACCCACAACGAAGTCCATATTCACCTACTCTCACTTCCAAGTGGGAATATTTATACCTTGTAACAAACCTCCCAGTTTTTGGTGTTCGGCCTTGACTTGTTGCCAATTAGGACATTTGGCCACAAAGCCCGTTATATCCTTCTTCATTCCTTCCACCAATAGACTTCCAGTAGATCACGGTACATCTTGGTGGCCCCCAGATGAATAGAATATCGCAAACCATGAGCCTCTTCTAGAATTTTCTCCCTCAAACCATCAATATCCGGAACACACAATCTACCTTGCTACCTAAGCACCCCATCTCCCCTTCGGGAGAAAATATCAACGGACTTGTTGAGAACCGATTCTTTCAACTCCATCAATATAGGATTAAAATGTTGCTTAGACTTCGCATCAACCACAAAGGATGATTCGGAACTATGATGAACCATGAATCCACCCTTGGTGTAATCCACTAGTTGGACACCCAACCGGGCAAATCTATGCACATCACGAACCAATTCCTTCTTCTCATCTTCTACATGAGCCACACTAACCATGGATAATCTACTTAGGGCATCCGTAACCACATTAGCTTTTCTGGGGTGGTATAGGAAACTCAAGTCATAATCTTTCAAGAGCTCTAACCACCTTCTTTGTCGGAGAATCAAATCTTTTCGGCTAATCACATATTGAAGACTCTTGTGGTTAGTAAACACATCTACATGCACCCCATAGAGATAGTGTCTCCATATTTCCAAGGCAAATACCACCGCCGCTAGTTCGAGGTCATGGGTCGGGTAATTCTTTTCATGAATCTTGAGTGGCCTTGAAGCATAGGCAATCACCTTACCGTGTTGCATAAGGAAATATCCCAAACCTACTCGAGAAGTGTAACAATATACCACAAACCCATCGGTACCCTCCAGTAAGGTCAACACTAGAGCGGAGGTAAGCCTATCTTTCAATTCTTGGAAGTTCTTCTCACAAGACTCCGACCACTCAAACTTGGACTTATTTTGGGTCAAGGTCGTTAATAGAGAAGCGATAGATGAGAAGCCCTCAACAAATCTCCTATAATACCTGGCGAAACCAAAAAACTTCTAATATCGGTGGGACTTAGGGGTCTAGGCCAACTCTAGACCGTGTCTGTCTTCTTAGGATCAACATCTATTCCCATACCTGACACAATATGCCCAAGGAAAGCAATCGACCTAAGCCAAAACTCACACTTACTAAACGTAGCATATAGTCGGTGGCCTTTAAGGAATTGTAATACTATCCTCAAATGATCCTTATGTTCACCTTCACTCCTTGAATAGATCAAAATATCATCAATAAAGAGAATCACAAACAAATCAAGGTATTGTCTAAACACCCTATTCATTAGGTCCATGAATGTCGCTAGGGAATTTGTTAACCCAAAAGACATAACCACAAATTTGTAGTGACCGTACCGGGTCCTAAAGGCCGTCTTAGGAATATCACACCCTCTTACCCTTAGTTGATGGTAACCCGAACCAAGATCTATTTTGGAGAAAAAGGTAGCCCTTTGGAGGTGATCAAACAAATCGTCAATCCTAGGAAGTAGATACTTATTCTTTATAGTGACCTTGTTCAATTAGCGGTAATCAATACACATCCTAAGGGACCCATCTTTTTTTTAACGAATAATACCGGAGCACCCTATGGAGATATGCTTGGTTGAATAAAACCCTTATCTAGCAAATCCTTGAGTTGTGCCTTTAATTCCTTCAATTCAGCCGGAGCCATCCGGTAAGGGGGAATGGATATGGGTTTTGTACCCGGCATCAGATCAATGCCGAAGTCTATTTCCTGTTCGGGAAGAATACCGGGCAAGTCATCAAGGAAGACTTTCGGATACTCCCTCACTATGTTGACCGACTCCAAAGAAGGAGTCTCGGACTCAATGTCCATGACCCTAACAATGTGATACATACACCCCTTTGAGATCATTTTACAAGCTTTTAGACATGAAATGAAACGACCTCTAGGGATTGAATTTTCTCCTTCCATTCTAAAATGGGCTCATTATGAAATTGAAACTTGACTACCCGAGTTCTACAATCAATAGAAGCAAAACAAGCATTAAGCCAATCCATCCCCCAGATGACATCAAAGTCCAACATATCTAATTCTATCAAATCAACCAAAGTGACTCTATGAGACAAGGAGATAGGGCATCTCATATACACTCTTTTAGCTAAAATTGAATCACCTATCGGGGTTGACACGGAAAAAGGGTCTTTTAACTCTTCGGGAGACACATCAAATTTCATAGCCACAAAAGGGGTAACAAAAGATAAAGTGGCATGACCTGGGTCTAATAATGCATAAACATCAATTGAAAATACTTGCAACATACCGGTAACAACGTCCGGGGACCCCTCGTGATCACTTCTAGATTGGAGGGCATAGAAGCGATTCTTCTTGGGAGCATTGGCATTAGAACCACTTGATGTAGCTTGATTACCCCCTTTTCCCTTGGCCGCACGAGTTGGACAATCTTTCAATTGGTGCCCACTTTTTCCACATCCATAGCACACACCCATACCGGCAAGACATTTCCCCTCATGTTTCTTACCACACTTTGCACATGTAGGCCTCTCCATGGAAGATCCACCCCTATTGCCTCTTTGTGGCCTAGGGCTAGGTACCCTATCCTTGTTGGTCTTAGGAGCATTGGAGGAACTTATATTGGAGAACCTCTTCTTAAACCTTGGTCCACTTTGACCTTCATAATTTCTCTTAGAAGAATTTCCATCCTCGGGCCTTTGCCCTTTTCAACTCTCTACTCTTCTTCGTAAGCCTTTATTCCTCAACTTGTTAAGCATAAACCATCAACCTTGAGATATCCATGTTGTCATGGAGCATTGCCACACGACAATCTTCTTCAATAGCATCGGACACACCGATGACAAAACGACTCATTTCATCCCTTAGGTTAGAAACCAAAGAGGGGGAATATTTTGATAACTTAGTGAATTTCAAAGAGTATTCTTGGACACTCATACCTCATTGGCGAAGGTTAATGAACTCATCAACATTGGCTTCTCTCTTCTCACGGGGAAAGAACCTATCAAGCAAGGCATTCTTGAATACTTCCCAAGTTATGGGACCCGCCTTTATAGGCCTATTGTCCTTACATTGAGTGTACCACACTTGGGTCACATCTTTCAATTGATACCCGGCCAACTCGGCTTTCTTATTAGAAGTGACTCCTATAGGCTCCACTATCTTGTAGACCTCCTCAAAAACTCTTGTGGGTCTTCATTCATTTTGGAACCCAAGAAGATAGGAGGGTTCATCCTAGTAAAATCTCTACCTGGGGCCTAACTTCTTGGTTGGCTTGAGCCGTTATGGTTTGGGCTTGAGTGGTGACGGTTTGATCTTGAACCGTAATGAGTTGAGTTAAAGTTTGGAAGGTCACCTTTATCTCAACATTAGTCATGGCCCATTCATCATTAGGAGCTTGAGGGTCTTGAGGAGTTAGAGGGGGAACCTCTTCATTCACATTCTCCTCTTGTGCCCTTCTTGCATTAGTCCTTCTTGTATTTATTTCCTATAATCACAAGAAAAGGGTTAGGAGAAAGGACTTCAAAAAGTTAAGACTCCAAGCACGACTAAAGAGTAATGGAAAAAGAGAAAGTTCCTAAACATCTTATAGCCTCTCATTCATAAGTGTGGCGCGCTTTACACTCATGAACAAGACTCTACTAGACGTGGTTTATGAGATATCAACATAAATATTATTCCCAAAGACTTATGCTCTGATACATAGTTTGTCACGACCCAAGGCTAGCCCCTAGACGCGACACGACGTACTTGACCCTGAAGGGGTCTCATACAAGCCTCTAGCATCATAATTACATAAGACATAGAAATAATGCGGAAAAATTTAAAACCTTACAATCGAAGTTCAACTTCACTTTTCATAAAAGAAAATCATAGGAAATCTAGACTTTGTCTCATTTACCATCTAAATATAGGAATATAAAGTTTTGGGACTTAGCCCTTTACATCAATAAAAGCCTCAATATATGAGGTACAAAATGAAACAAAGAAATAGGAAATCCTGTCCTCGAACGGACTCACCACAACTTGGAGATAAGCAATCCAAGTCTTCTTCAAAAGGAGAGTGAAAGTCACCTATTCGGAACCTACACTCATTAGGATGTAGAAGGAAGAAGGGTTTAGCACATAATATGTACTAAGTATGGAAACATGCATAAAATCCTTAAAACATGATAAAAATGACATGTTATTTGAAAATAATGCATTTACCAAGTTTGGAAACCAACATACATTTCCAATGTCAAAGACAAGCCATAATCACATTTATATTCACAACATGGTAACACCAACACCTTAGCAACCCCTAAGTTGGACACTCCCATCACAAATTATTCATCTTAGCCCTGGAATCCGCCACTATGGTTGGACAATACTTGGATAGTTGGGTGAACTTTAGGGCATACTCTTTCACACTCATACCTCCTTGACGAAGGTTAATGAACTCTTGCATCTTTGCTTCCCTCAATTCTAGTGGAAAGAACCTATCAAGAAATGCCTCTTTAAACAATTCCCACTCTATGAGACCCACTCCTACCGGCCTACCATCCTTCCATTGATTACACAACACTTGAGCAACACCTTTCAATTGGTAAGCGGCTAACTCTGCTTTCTCTACTGAAGTCACCCCCATAATAACAAGTACTACCACATCTCTATTGTCTTCAGCCGCTAAAGTTTGGGCCAACATTTGAAAAGCCGACCTAACCTCCACATTTGACATAGCCGAAGGTTCAATCAGAGCTTGAGAAGCTTGAGGATCTTGAGAAAGAGCTCCTTCACTCACATTATCTTCCTTGTTCCTTCTTGCGAAAGCCCTTCTAGTAGTCATATCTTGTAGACCATAGGGAAAGGATTAGAAGAAATACCTTATAGAGTTAAACTATATTGCACGACATAAGAGTAATAAAAGAAGTGGAATTTCCTAAGCATCTTGTAGCTTCTCATTCATAAATGTGGCACACTTCACAATCATGAATAAGACTCTACTAGACATCTAATGAGACATAATCCTAGAATCATTCTACACCTCATGCTCTAATACCAAGTTTGTCATGACCTAGGGGTACCCCCTAGACGTAACATGGCGTATAGAACCATGAAAGACTTCATACAAGCCACTTAGCATATCATAACATAAGCAATAGAATAATAAGAGTTAAAACGCATTTCAAGTCTAAATTTTTCATAAAAGAAAAGCGTAAGTCTAGACTACAAGAATCAACATAGCCATCTATTACAATAGTCAAAATGAGAAGGGACATAGCCCATAAAACATAGTCCGAAAAGGAAATACAAGAAATGAAACTACAATGAGACAACATTCATGCTTGAACTATGAGGACTCACCAACAAGCTAGGAGAATAAGAAAATCCAAGCTTTAGCCACTACGGTGATCACCTTGAGAACCGGACCTTACACTTGGGAAAATGTAGGAAAAGTAGGCGTTAGTACAAAAATGCACAAAGTATGATAGTCATGCATAAAAACATTTGAAAACATGCTAAAAGGGGCATTTTATTTGAATGTATGCAATTTACCAAGTTTAAACATAATCATAGTCATAGTGGAAAAGAATAAGTCATAAACATAATCAACATAGTCATAATCATCATAAAAGCCTGAGAGAACTCATATACAAAGCTTATTTAGTAACCATAGTTCATAATTCATATTCTTATTTGTTGTTGTGGGAACTAGCCTTAACCGACCTGAGACCATGTGAGCTTAACATGGAATCCGGTGACTCCCACACCGAAAAGAGGTGTTCTACTTGCCTAAGGTAGAACTATACTCTTAGCTTAGGTGGATCCACTAGCTAATAACCTATAGGGGAACATAGTTTATGGGATAAGGAGATTTCTACAAGAAACCTGGCCTCTACTATCGTGAGGGCTTCCATCACAAGAGATTGCTCCTAGAAACCCAGGCTCAACTAACGTGAGGGCTCCCATCTCATATCAATATCCACTTGGTGCTAAGCATTTATTCCCACGGAGTACATATTAAGTCTTGAATTAACTCATATTCATGGAAGAATGTCTTAACATTCAATCCAACATAATTCATACGATAACTCTTAGATCATGCATGAGAATAACCTTTCACCGTCCATGTCTACATATAAATTCAATAGGTGAGAAAGCCTTTCAACCTTAGAATCATCATATTGTGAGAAACCCTTTCACGTCATATCATAGTCATGCATAGGTGTGTATCTAAGAACATCCTTTCAACAACACAATAATTGCATCATAATCATACACACTTCACTCTCAAAGTGTTCATAAAGCATATACCTAAATCTCATAAACATACATAATTCTCATACTTTTCCCTTCAAGGATCAAAGATCATATTCAATCAAAACATCTAGAATTCAATACATTAGGCATGGATATAATCATAATTCAAGTAACTTAATCACTATATGCATAATTCTATAACATTCTCCTTCCATAAAATAAGACCCACATTACAAAATCATAATTGGGAAATATGGGGATTTCATGGGTTTTTGGGGAATTAAACATAAAACCATAGGAAATCATCAATTTATACACAATGTGACATAATTCAATCATTAAAAATGATTTTGAAAGGAATCCATGAGTTTGAAATCAAACCTTAACTTTTGGGGATTTCTATCTTTGAAATTGAGATTTGAAGGGACTCCATGGATGAAGAGCTACCATACCTTGCTCCACAATGCCCAATTAAAGATGTGAGAAACCTTGTTCCTTGAAACCCTAGCTCCAACTTCCTTCTTCTTCTTCCTTGAGTTCTAGAGAGAGAATTTTTGGAGAGGGTGAAGTTTTTGGGAATTGTTTTGAAATTTAGGAATAATGAGTTGGATGACTTAATTTAGGGGTCTAAAATCATTATATAGGTGGTCTAAATTAGGCTAAAAGGGCACCACATAATATTACTTAAAACTGGAAAACCCCAAAGTACCCCTAAACTAAACCACCAAAAATGCTCCCAGTAGTGAACCACAGACCCATGACAGACGGACCGTGAAGGGACCCACGGCCCGTCCTGGTTGGGCGTGGTTTGGTGACTCTAAGTTTCTGGCCAACCACAGAACCCCCACCTACGGGGCTTGGGTCCTGCTATGGTCCTTGATTAAGGAAATTTTCTAGGGGTCTTCCTCAAGGGCCCTTAGTTGGTCCTTGAGGGGTGGTACCTTAACGTTATAACACGAAAACCTTTATATTATGAGTACCAGGGAGTTACATTCATGACTCTATCTTATCCTACTAATTTCCGAAGTGTTACACGTTTGAACTTGAAAATGCGCATGTTTGCCCCTCGAGGCGAACTCACTCCATTGCAAAGGTCTTATCCGACGTGAATGAAAGATTTCTCACATTTTTTTCAGGAATTTTGGTTCACAAATTTTCTATGGACTATAAAACACGAAAATTGGCAAAATCGTGTTTTACCTGCTTTGGGAATCGTCTGAACTTGAAAATGCACACGTTTTCCCCTCGGGACAAAATCGCTCCATTTCTAAGGTTATAATGGACGTCCATAAAAAAAATTGGCCATTTTATTGGGAATTCCTACTCACAAAAAATCCATGAACTATAGAAAATGAAAATTGGCAAAATTTGGGTTTGCCTGCTTTGGGGATTGTTTGAACTTGACAATGCACCCGTTTGCCCCTCGAGAGGAAATTGCTCAATTGATAAGGTCTTAACGGACGTCCATGAAAAATTTCGGTCATTTTTTTTTAATTTTGGAATCACAAAAAATCATGGACAGCACATGAAAATTGGTAAAATCTGGGTTATCTTGCTTTGGGGCTCGTTTGGACTTGAAAATGCCCCCATTTTCCCCTCGGGATGAACTTGCTCCATCGTTATGGTCTTTACGGATGTCCATGAAAAATTTCAACTATTTTTTGGGAATTCAGATCACAAAAAATCCATGGACTATAACACACAAAAATTAGAAAAATCTGAGTTTACCTGCATTGGGGCTCGCTTGAATTTGAAAATGTGCCATTTTTCCCCTCAGGACAAATTCTCTCCATTGCTAAGATATTAACGGAGGTCCACGAAAAATATCGGCCATTTTTTTTGGGAAATATGGATCACAAAAAACTCGTGGACAGCACACGAAAATCAGCAAAATTTGGGTTTACCTAATTTGGGGCTCGTTTCAACTTTAAAATGTGCCCTTTTTCCCCTCAGGACAAACTCTCTCCATTGCTAAGTCTTAACGGACATTCGTGAAAAGTTTCGGCCATTTTTTTGGGAATTATGGATCACAAAAAACCCGTGGACTATAGCACACAAAAATAGGCAAAATTTGGGTTTACCAGCTTAGGGGCTCATTTGAACGCGAAAATGCGCCCGTTTACCCCTCGGGACGAACTCGCTCCATTGCTAAAGTTCGAACAGACGTCCATGAAAAATATGGGTTTACCTGCTTTGGGGCTTGTTTGAAATTTAAAATATGCCCGTTTGCCCCTCAGAGTGAACTCGTTCCATTGCTAAGGTCTTAACTGACGTCCATGAAAAATATCGGCCATTTTTTTCAGGAATTCTGAATCACGAAAAATCCATGGACTATAGCACACAAAAATGGGCAAAATCTGGGTTTACCTACTTTGGAGCTAGTTTGAACTTGAAAAAGCACCCATTTTTCCCTCGGGATAAACTCGCTCCATTGCTATGGTCTTAACGGTCGCCCATAAAAAAATTTGCCCATTTTATTCGGGAATTTCGGATCACAAAAAATCCATGGACTATAGCACATGAAAATCAGCAAAATCTGGGTTTACCTACTTTGGGGATTGTTTGAACTTGAAAATGTGCATTTTTTATCCTTGGGAAGAACTCGCTCCACTGCTAAGGTCTTAATGGAGGACCATGAAAAAATTCGGCCATTTTTTTGGGAATTCAGGATCACAAGAAATCCATGGATTAGCACACGAAAATCAGCAAAATCTGGGTTTACCTGCTTTAGGTCTAGTTTTAACATGAAAATGCTCCCGTTTTCCCATCGAGATGAACTCGCTCCATTGCGAAGGTCATAACGGACGTCCATGAAAAATTTTGGTCATTTATTTTGTGATTTATGGAACACAAAAATCCATGTACATAGCACACAAAAATCGACAAAATCTGGGTCTACCTGCTTTGAGGCTCATTTGAATTGGAAAATGCGCTTGTTTACCCCTTAATACGAACTCGCTCCATTGCTAAGGTCTTAACGAATTTCCATGAAAAATTTTGGATCACAAAAATTCCAGTGACTATAGTATGTGAAAATCGGCAAAATTTAGGTTTACGTGCTTTGAGGCTTGTTTGAACTTGAAAATGCGCATGTTTTCCCCTCGAGACGAACTCGCTCCATTGCTAAGGTCTTAATGGACGTCCATGAAAATTTCAGTCATTGTTCTTTGGGAATTCCGGATCACAAAAATCCATGGTCTAAAGCACATGAAAATCAATAAGATCTGGGTTTACCTGCTTTACGGCTCGTTTGAACATGAAAATGCTCATGTTTGCCCCTCGGGAGAAACTCACTCCATTGCTAAGATATTAACGAACGTCTATGAAATATTTTGGCCATTTCTTTTTGGGAATTCTGGATCACGAAAAATCCATAGATTATATAGCACATGAAAATTGGCAAAATTTGGGTTTACCTGCTTTGGGGTCGTTTGAACTTGAATATTCGCACGTTTTCCCCTTAGGACAAACTCGCTCCAATGCTATGGTCTTAACGACCGTCCATGAAAAATTTCAACCATTTTTTATAGGAATTCCGGATCACAAAAAAACCATGGACTATAGCACACGAAAATCGGCAAAATCTGGGTTTAACTGCTTTAGGGAACGTTTGAAATTGAAAATGTAACCATTTTCCCCTCGGGACAAACTCACTCCATTGCTAAGGTCTTAACAAGCATCCATTAAAAGTTCCAGCAATATTTTTTTGGAATTTCATATCACGAAAAATCCATGGACTATAGAACACGAAAATCGGCAAATTCTGGGTTTACCTTCTTTGGGGCTCGTTTCAACTTGAAAATGCGCTCGTTTGCCCCTCGGATTGAACTCGCTCAATTCCTACGGTCATAAGAGACATCCATGAAAAATTTTAGCCATTTTATTTTTGTGAATTCCGGATCACAAAAAATCCATGGACTATATGATTGCTATCGTGACCAATGACTCTTAACATACGGTATGAGTGTCTACGATCGTCGATAGTATAGTAACCCAACTAAAGGTTGGGGTCGTGTCCCAAGGGAGTTGTTTTAAGAATTGATAGAAAAATAAAATTAAGCTCTAACTAGTCGTAGCTAAAGACATTAACGAACAAAAACATGGTAAATTAAAGTGGGTGACACGAAAGTGTCAAATATCAAATTGAGGGTTTTGTCACAATTAGTAAAAATAGCGAAAATTAACAAGAAAATCAAGTATGGGGAAATGTTCTTGGGGTGTGACCACAATACAAGTTGACATAAGTAGTTGGGTACATGCTTTTTGAAAGGAAATTTGCAAAATAATAGTGACTAGGCTAAGCTTTAAATAGAAATAAGTTCCTTCTCGGGAAACTTACCCCATTTCAAATGCGTTCCTCTCGGACACCCATTTGCCGCATGAAGACCAGCCTACGCCTTACCCCACTCACTCTCTCGAGCTGAGTGTTAGGATATGGGACTAGGGCTCACCCTCTCGGGTTGAAGCCCATGTCGACCCACTCCTTAGGCCATCAGTCTAGTGGTCTTGGTTTCGCGACCTCCCTCTCGACAACAATATCAACACATATTTGCTAAATCACACCCCAAGAATGGGGGTTTTTAGTCACACATCAATAAAAAACAAAATACACCTAAAATGTTAGTAAAATCAAATGGGTATCAGAAATTAAACCTTGATTTAAGCAAAGGAAGATGAATGGAGAAGACCCACTTCCAACTTGGAGAAGATGAAATCCTTCTCTCTTCAAGTCTCCCACAAAACATTCTCCAAACTTGAGAGAAAAATATCCAAAAAGTACTATTCTATTCTGGAAATTAAAATAAAATATTGACTCACTTAAAAATAATAATAGGTTCAGTATTTATAGACTTCAGAAAATAGCGTTGGCGGATCTTTCGGTAAAATTAGTCGATATCGCCGAATGACTTCGGTGACTCGCTCTTCGTCTGTCTCATCGCCATTTCGTTCTTGCCATTAGCACCTTCACATTTTGGACCATTGGGCGGTATAGTACTACTTCACGGAACTATTCGGCGAAGCGCTGACTACTCCTTTCATCGCTTTTTTTATCCTTCTCCTTCTGGGCTTCGCGTACTAGAACAAAGGGCGGAGTAAATCCCTTCGGCGAATTGCCAAGTGTGCTTGGCGATGCTCGGGCTTCAGCTTCGTCGTTTTTTTCAACCTTTTTGTTCCTTTTTCTGCCTAAGTGTCCATGCTTTCACTAAAACTTCAAATACTTGAAACTTAAGAGTTTTCATTAGATATTTAGACAAAATAAGCATTCGAGGACACTATTTCTATCAAAATAAACCCCTAAATGAGTCCAATTTGTGGACTCATCAACACCCCCAACTTAAACTTTTGCTTGTCCTCAAGCAAACTCAAGTTCAGTCGTTCAAAAAGGATGTCTCAAACAGTGCTACACAAGACTCAATCATGAACATACACAACAAGATTCAAATTACTTATGCAAAGATCAACTGTGCACTAAAAGATTCAAGTTGTGACACACTATTACCAGAGATTCTCATGCTTGCAATACTTGCTACTTGTGCGAGTTCAAGCTCGACAAAAAGTATCTAAATGCCCTCGCATGAAGAATGATTCCATATTCACACACCGAGGTTAATCAATTCAAGATCAGGAATCAGATGCAACGCTCACACTCAAAAAGAGAAACACAATGCATTCTTTCACCCATAGGTTTGTCCTTATTTTCCAATTGACTTTTGATTCGATTTTAATCAAGATCAAAAAGGTCTTTCTAAGGCTTGTAATGGGGATGAGTGCAAAGGTATGGTCATTTAGGCTCGATGGCTCCTTCCTCGTGGGATGTGGTATTCTCAAGGCATTCCCTTCTCCTCCTTTTTCAATTTTTTTTCTAATGCTTCTAAGTCACCTGTTTATTCACCTTGATGGATTGCTTGGAAACCCAATTTCCTTCGTACCTTATTCCACAGTTTTTTTTTTTTTGAATTGAAAAGGTTTCCACTTATGCAATCCCATGGGTTACGGGGGACTTTTTTTTGCACTTCTTAACTTCTCCTTTTCCTTTTTACCACACCCCCAACTTACGCTTTTGGCCTAAGTTGGCTATTCACTAAATAACAAATTAAGAGGATTGTAGGTAGTGGGTCAAGTAAGGTCTAGGGTTCATCAAAGGTTCTTCCAAAGAAAGGTAAGGCTCAAAGGGTGTTCAAAAGGATTTCACACACTCACGGGTAGGCCACAAAAGAGGTATATGTCAAATTTGGCTCACACTCTTTAAAGTTGCCTAAGATCATTTCAAGAGGACACCTTTCTAAATCAATCAGACTAACAGGGAAAATTCTAGGTTTATTCATGCATGGTTCAAAGCAAGCTAATCATACAAGGCATCGACACTTAAGTTAAGCAAGACTACACACTTTCGCTAGTGAGCAACGGTCATAACAAGAGAATCAATTCAATAAATGGCTAATCACAACGAGATGCAAAGAGTTCACATATTCTCTAGGCAACTTCATTTGGCCTCATCATAGCCATACATTCATGTTTGTTCAATTGAGAGCACTATTCAAGTCATCGGTATTGATCAAAACCGAGACCTAATTTTTTGCAAAAGAACAACCACATTCAACTAACGAGGGGTGGCAAAAATCATTTTGCAATTAAAAGTAAACTAAGCCACGAGATCCAACATCCACAGAAAAGCAGTAATTAACACAATTATAAACAGACAACTTAAATGTACACCAAAACACAAGTATCAAAAACAAGCAAAACAAGGTGGGCCTCACCCTACCACAAATAAGATCATTTGTCCTCAGCAAGTAATAAGAATCCAAAAGTAGATGTAAACAAGATAGAGAGGAGGGTAGAGAAAGGTCATGGCTACGCAGTCTCTCTATCTATTGGGATATCAGTGCCCGGAGTAGTCTCAGATGGAAAAGCAGTGCCAGATCCACTAGGGGCTGTTGTGGACGTCTCGGTCGGCGATGTTTGGATCACCGGCTGGATAGCTGTCTCTACTAGATCTGGAAAATCTCTGAATATGCTCGCATCTTGGCTCTCTTTTATCTCCTCAACCTATGTTGCTATCAACTCCTCATCAGTTTCTAGATCCGACTTTGCCTGTGCTGCACCGTCCCCTTGCACATTTCTGGTGGTCACAAAAACATCCTTATCATCCGCCCTCTCTATAAGTGAAGTGAAGTCGGTAGACTTAAGGTAGTCTACGTCCTTCCTCAAACTTGCAATCTCGGCTTTTAAAGCCATCACCTCAGAGGTTTCCAGTTGTCTGCTCTCACAAGTCATAACTCTTGCTATCAAGACATCAATAAAAGTCTGAATAGGATTAAGTGCTGCTAGTATGGCCCTGTCATTCATTTTTGGAACAGATCTTTCCAGTCAGGTAGCTCTCACATCAGTTGAGTAGGCCAACTGCCCCATCTTCAGGATCATGGCCTGAGTGATTCTGGCAGGCTGGGAGGATGAGGAAGCACTTGGAACCTGTGAAGAAGAAAAAGAAGGAGTTGGTATACGTTAGGGGTCAGAGGCCGGGGTGGACGAAGGTGCTTCTGCTGATAATAAGTCAATATTAACCTCTAGATAATTATCAGTTGGGGATGCTCGTTTCTTGTTATCCTCCTCTCGTGTAAATTTGGCCTCTATACGCCGGATATCAGTGGAGGAAGACGGGGTGATCTTTATATCTCTAGCAGGATCTCAGGGTACTCCAGCATGCCGGCATGATAGACCTAAGGCAAGTAGTCTTAGGATGCCGCAGAATGGACTCATTCTGGGATGGCATAATAGTGTTGCTGATGAAACCAAACCAGTACCGAGAGGCAATATTCATGTCCCTCTTCTCAATTTGAGCTCCTGTATCCATCCACCTTAGGGTGGTGTTAGAGATCATCGGAGCTAGCCAACCCTTCAAATTTTCCAGGGACTGAGTATTAGGCAAACCCTGGTAGGGCAGTACTGAATGCAACGGTAGACCCAATACAGCATTTATATGCTCGCTGTGACACTCCACTTCCTTGCCTTTGACCAAAACCGACTTCACCGGTCGAAACTCACTAGCCTTTTTCTTATTTTTCGGGACTAACTCCCCATAATCTAGGTAGAATTCCTGAACCCATGAAGGGATGTAAGAACCCCGTGGTCTGGTGAACTACTCGAACTCATGATACTTGAGTGTGTCAAGCACCTCAGCATGCTTACCTTCCAAAACCTCCACATATAGTAATTTTTCTTCTAGAATGGTTCGTAAACCATCACCTTTTAATCTGTTTAGTAATCTGGGTGGATGTGGAGCTTCGGGGACTGCAGGGGCCACTGGAGGTGGTGCGGAAGCTGGCACTCATTCAATCGTAGGAGGAGTTATGGCAGATGGAACTCTGATGGGTGTAGATTGATGTCCATCCTTGAGCCTATTTTGTCAATGAACCAAGGGTTGTTCATTATCCGGTTCAGAGAAGTCTGGCTCAATAGATGACCCTTTTTTGGCGATATGTTTTTTCATTTACCTTTATCTCTCGGTGGGAGATCTTGCTTTATTTTCCGTGAAGGACGTGATCCTCCTTCATTGATTGTAATTCCCTTAGCCCTGCGCTGAGGTGGTGCGTTCAAGTTTGTGCGTACCATATCTTTAATGCCGATAAAATTGCTTTTTGAAACGCTAGGCAGCAAAGAGATTCAACCCCAAGCACTATTTACCAATTGAAATACTAATGGAAAGGTAAAAATCTAAGAATAAGTACCTTTGGTGTGATTTTGAGGAGTTAAAGAAGAGGGAAAGTGAGCTTCAAACATTTTGGCTTTCTGCCTTTACATAACCGTTCAGTTCTCTGTCATTCGGCGACGTTAGTCTTATCACCGATAAAATCGGCGACGAGCCGAAAGCATACTTACCTCGTCGAGTTTTACAGGACATCTCTTATTTTGGGGTCCCAACGGTGGGTTAAGTTGGAGTCGCCGATACATTCGGCAACTCGCCCACTGGGTCCTTAGCTTGCCAACTTGCACTTCTCAACACCTTTCTCATTTTACCCTACAAAATCAGCACACCATTATTCGAAAAGAATAATTAAAAGCAGTAAAACCTAGGGTTGCCTCCCAAGAAGCGCCTTATTTTATGACGTGGCACGACGTAAGCTTTGTCTCACTATCCGTTATTGGGATTTACCCTAGTGTCATTAGGTGACCCAAATATGTCATTTGGGTGGAGATGAGGCACTGCAAGACTCAGGAATGACCTGATTAGCTGGATTGATCTAGAGTGGGATCCAATCATTTGATGCAACACTTCAATATTCTCTTTCATTTCTTCGAACACCCCGATCTTGATCGGTGACCTTTTGGAGAATGATTTGAAGTGTGTCCTCGACACGATTTTCTCTCCCATCTCTAGACTTCCTCCTCTCATGAGGGGTATATACCTCCCCTTGTTGTTGCATTGGACTTCCACCTCTGAGAGTTTAGTGGTCAGTTCGTTTAGCTGAGATGCCAGTGAGGTCAGCGTGAGCTCCTTTTGGACTCCTTGGCTCATTCCAACAAACTTGCCATTACTCTGCTCAGCCATGTTCATCTAAGTGGACAAATCAACGAAAAACAAAACTAGAAGTAAAGTTAGTGAACTACAACTAAGAAGAACAAAAACTCTACTAATCTAAAAATTCTCAAATAACACCACTCCCGACGCCATTTTGAGGGCTATCGTGACCAACAACACTAACCTACAGTATGAGTGTCTACGATCATCGATAGTATAGTAACCCAACTAAAGGTTGGGGTCTTGTACCAAGGGAGTGGTTTTTGAGAATTGATAGAAAAATAAAATTAAGCTCTAACTAGTCGTAGCTAAAGACATTAACGAACAAAAATATGGTAAATTAAAGTGGGTGACACGAAAGTGTCAAATATCAAAATTGGGGGGTTTTGTCACAATTAGTAAAAATAGCAAAAATTAACAAGAAAATCAAGTATGGGGAAATGTTCTTGGGGTGTGACCATAATACAAGTTAAGATAAGTAGTTGGGTACATGCTTTTTGAAAGGAAATTTGCAAAATAATAGTGACTAGGCTAAACTTTAAATGGAAATAAGTTCCCTCTCGGGAAACTTACCCCGTTTCAAATGTGTTCCTCTTGGACACCCATTTGCCGCATCAAGACCAGCCAACGCCTTACCCCACTTATTCTCTCAAGCTGAGTGTTAGGATATGGGACTAGGGCTCACCCTCTCGGGCTGAAGCCCATGTCGACCCATTCCTTAGGCCGTCAGTCTAGTGGTCTTGGTTTCGCGACCTCTCTCTCGGGCAAGACGAAAACACATGGGTGGCTTTATATTTGCAACTACAAACCCTTTAGATTAAACCACAAGCACTAGGTGAAATCACCATTAAATTACATCTAACCTATCAGCAAGCAAGACCCAACAATAATATCAACACATATTTACTAAATCACACCCCAAAAATGGGGGTTTTTAGCCACACATCAAGAAATAACAAAATACACCTAAAATTATAGTAAAATCAAATGGGTATAAGAAATTAAACCTTGATTTAAGAAAAGGAAGAAGAATGGAGAAGACCCATTTCAAACTTGGGGAAGATGAAATCCTTCTCTCTTCAAGTATTCCACAAAACCCTCTCCAAACTCGAGAGAAAAATATCCAAAAAGTACTATTCTATTCTGGAAATTAAAATAAAATATCGACTCACTTAAAAATAATAATAGGTTCAGTATTTATAGACTACAGAAAATAGCGATAGCGGATCTTTCGGGGAAGTTAGTCGATATCGCCGAATGACTTCGGCGACTCGCCCTTCATTTTTCTCATCGCCGTTTCGTGCTTGCCTTCAGCACCTTCACATTCTGGACCATTGGGTGGTATAGTACTGCTTTGCAGAACTATTCGGTGAAGTGTTGACTGCTCCTTCCATCACCTTTTCGATCCTTCTCCTTCAGGGCTTCGTATACTGGAACAAATGGCGGAGTAAATCCATTCAATGAATCGCCAAGTGTGCTTGGCGATTCAAATGACCCAAAAAGTTCTTAAAAATGTGCTTCGGAAGTTACCGGAAACTTGTTTAGCTATATATAAAAAAATCCGTTACGTTTTTCGAAAATATGACTTCATATTCTTGTTTAGGGGGTCAAATTGAGTGGGAAATGGGTCTAACCCAAATTTTAGAGCAACCGTATCAAAATCCGAAATTTCCAAGTGAAGCCTTTTTCGAGGGTCTACTTTGGAGGGTCATATCTCCTAGCACACAAATTATTGGGTGGCCAATAACATATCCATGGAAATCCCTTTGATTGTTGTAGGTTGTTCACTGGTTTGGCTGCATAATTACTACCCTATTTTCCATGCTCTTTGATTCCATTACATGCCTTCAAGGTGTTTGACAAAATGTCCAACTATGGAGAATTGATGAATCGATGCTTTAAAGCTTGAGTTATGAGATGTATGGAAATCCAGAGATGTGTTGATGACAAACTAAGCTTGTGTATATGTTCATTCCATACGTGAGATTGCATTAGAGCCTAATGGGAATTTCCTATATAAAGTGTTGCATGACCATGCCCGGTCCGGGGGAAAAGAACCGGACAACCATGTGAGAGGTTTATATCTCACCACCTAGGATGCTTGGGGTGTGACCAACATCAACCATGTGAGAGGTTTATATCTCACCACCTAGGATGCTTGGGGTGTGACCAACATCAACCATGTGAGAGGTTTATATCTCACCACCTAGGATGCTTGGGGTGTGACCAACATCAACCATGTGAGAGGTTTATATCTCACCACCTAGGATGCTTGGGGTGTGACCAACATCAACCATGTGAGAGGTTTATATCTCACCACCTAGGATGCTTGGGGTGTGACCAACATCAACCATGTGAGAGGTTTATATCTCACCACCTAGGATGCTTGGGGTGTGACCAACATCAACCATGTGAGAGGTTTATATCTCACCACCTAGGATGCTTGGGGTGTGACCAACATCAACCATGTGAGAGGTTTATATCTCACCACCTAGGATGCTTGGGGTGTGACCAACATCAACCATGTGAGAGGTTTATATCTCACCACCTAGGATGCTTGGGGTGTGACCAACATCAACCATGTGAGAGGTTTATATCTCACCACCTAGGATGCTTGGGGTGTGACCAACATCAACCATGTGAGAGGTTTATATCTCACCACCTAGGATGCTTGGGGTGTGACCAACATCAACCATGTGAGGGGTTTATACCTTGCCACCAGGGTGTCCGGGTGTGAACGGCATCCCCCATCCTAAGTTGGGGTTATAGATTGGTTGGATCATGCATACACATATGATATCTACTATTAGTATAGAGTTACTTAAACATGTTTTGATTTCACTTTGATCATGCATCCTCATATTGTTATTCATAATGCCTATGAAACTAATTCTTTTATTTCGATTGTGTCCTTGTTTATTGTTGTGTTGCACCCCGCATACTTAGTACATTCCAAGTACTAACGCATATTTTGCCTACATGATGTCACCATGTAGGGACCGGAGCTACTCTTGATCCTTCTCTTCGTTCACGTGGCTAGTCCGGTGCTTATCCGAGTTGTTGGTGAGTCCTCAATGATTCGAGGGCTATGTTATGTTTCCTACTCCTATGTTTTGAGACTTTAGCTTGCAATTGTATTTTGACTATGAGGGGAGCCGGTAGAATGTCATGGCCTCGTCCCATCTATGTATGTAGAGGTGTGCGTTGGACAAGTATTTTGTAAATGAGCTAGACTCTTGTTCTATGATGTCATTTTGAAATGGTTTGCCCTTAGTCCCTATTTCCCGTTAATTAATGTTGAATGTGCTTCCGCTACCGATGAAGTGTGATGAAAAGTTTGAGAGGCTTGTTTGGGGTTCCTTCTGGTCGTGACAGCGATGCTCGGGCTTCAGCTTCGTCGTTCTTTTCAGCTTTTTTGTTCGTTTTTGCACCTAAGTGTCCATGCTTTCACTAAAACTTCAAATACCTGAAACTTAAGAGTTTTCATCAGATATTTAGACAAAATAGGCATTCGAGAACACTATTTCTATCAAAATAAACCCCTAAATGAGTCCAATTTGTGGACTAATCACTATAGCACATGAAAATTGGCAAAATCTAGGTTTACAATTCCTAGGGCTCGTCTGAACTTGAAAATGCACCTGTTTGCCCCTCGGGAAGAACTCGCTCCATTGTTATGGTCATAACGAATTCCCATGAAAAAATTCTGCCATTTTTTTTTGAGAATTCCGAATCATAAAAAATTCATGGACCATAGCACACGAAATTCGGTAAAATTTGGCTTTACCTGCTTTAGGGCTCATTTGACCATGAAAATTCCCACGTTTTCCCCATGGGACGAACAGTCTCCATTACTAAGGTTTGAATGAACGTCCATGAAAAATCCAGGCATTTTTTAGGGAATTCCAGATCACAAAAGATTCATGGACTATAGCACACGAAAATAGGCAAAATCTGGATTTACCAGCTTTGGGGATCGATTGAATTTGAAAATTCGTTTGTTCAGCCCTCGGGACGAACTCACTCCATTGCTAAGGTCTTAACAAACGTCCATGAAAAATTTCGGCCATTTTTTTTAGAATTTCGAATCACAAAAAATCCAAGGACAAAAGCACACAAAAATTGGAAAACTCTGGGTTTACCTGCTTTGGGGATCGTTTGAACTTGAAAATGCATATGTTCGCTCCTCCCTCCATTGCTAAGGTCTTCACGGACGTCCCTGAAAAATTTCGGCCGTCTTTTGAAAATTCCGGATCAGAAAAAATTAACCATGAACTATAGCACACAAAAATCAGCAAAATCTAGGTTTACCTGGTTTGGGGATTGTTTGAATTTGAAAATACGTCTGTTTACCACTCGAGACGAATTCACTCCTTTGCTAAGGTTTTAACGAACGTCCATGAAAAAATCCAGCCATTTTTTTTTGGGAATTCTGGATCACAAAAAATCCATGGAGAGCGCACGAAAATTGGTAAAATCAAGGTTTACCTACTTTAAGGATTGTTTGAACTTGAAAATGCGCTCGTTTTCCCCTCGGGATGAACTCGCTCCATTGCTAAGGTCTTAACGGACGTCCATGAAAATCTTCGGCCATTTTTCAGAAATTCCGGATAACAAAAAATCCATGGACTCTAGCACACGAAAATTGCCAAAATCTTGGTTTACGTGCTTTGGGATCGTTTGAACTTGAAAATGCAACTGTTTGCCCCTCGGGATGAACTCACTCTATTGCAAAGGTCTTCACAGACATCTATGAAAAATTTCAGCCATTTTTTTGGGAATTTTGGATTCGAAAAATATCATGAACTATAGCACATGAAAATTGGCAAAATCTAGGATTACCTGCTTTGGGGCTCATTTGAACTTGAAAATACGCCTGTTTGCCCCTCGAGATGAATTCGCTCCATTGTTAAGGTCTTAACGGACGTCCATGAAAACTTTCGGCCATTTTTTTTGAGAATTTTGGATAACAAAAAAACCATGGACTATAGCACACGAAGATCGGCAAAATCTGGGCCTACCCGCTTTGGGGCTCGTTTGAACTTGAAAATGCCCCTGTTTTCCCCCCAGGACGTACTCGCTCGATTACTAAGGTCTTAACGTACAACCATGAAAATTTCAGCCTTTTTTTTTAGGAATTCCGGATCCGAAAAAATCCATGGACTATAGCACACGAAAATCGACAAAATCAGGGTTAACCTGCTTTTGGGCTTGTTGGAACTTGAAAATGCACCCTTTAGCCTCTCAAAATGAACATTCTCCATTTATGAGGTCTTAACGGACGTCGATGAAAAGTTTCAGTCATTCTTTTTGAGAATTTTGGATCACAAAAAACCATGGACTATAGCACACTAAAATCAGCAAAATCTGGGTTTACCTTCTTTGGAGCTCGTGTGAACTTTAAAGTTCCCATTTTACCCTCGTGACGAACTCGTTCCATTGTTATGGTCTTAATGGGCGTGCATGAAAAATTTCGGCCATTTATTTTTTGGAAATTCCGGATCACAAAAAATTCATTGACTATGCACACAAAAATTGACAAAATATAGGTTTACCTACTTTTGGGCTCATTTTAACTTGAAAATGCGCCCATTTGCCCCTCAGGACGAACTCGCTCCATTTCTAAGGTTTTAATGGACGTCCATGAAAAATTTCGACCATTTTATTTGGGAATCCGGATCACAAAAAATCCATGGACTAGAGCACATGAAAATTGGCAAAATCTAGGTTTACCTACTTTCGGGCTCGTTTGTACTAGAAAATGCGCATGTTTGCCCCTCGGGATGAACTTATTCCATTACTAAGGTCTTAACGAACGTCTATTCAAAATTTCTGCCATCTTTTTTGGGAATTCCGTATCACAAAACATCCATAGACTATAGAAAATGAAAATCGGCAAAATCTGGGTTTACCTGCTTTAGGGCTCGTTTGGAAATAAAAATGTGTCTGTTTGCCAGTCGCGATGAACTGGCTATATTACTAAGGTATTAACGGACGTACAAGAAAATTTTCGTCCATTTTTTTTAGAAATTTTGGATCAGAAAAAATTCATGGACTAGCACACGAAAATCAGCAAAATCTGGGTTTACTTGCTTTATGGCTCGTTTGAACTTGAAAATGCGCCCGTTAGCCCCTCGGGATGAACTCGCTCTATTGTTAAGGTATTAACGAACGTCCATGAAATATTTCATCCATTATTTTTTGGAATTCCGGTTCACAAAAAATCCATGGCTTACAGCATACGAATATCAGCAAAATATAGGTTTACCTTCTTTATGGCTCATTTGAACTTGAAAATGCACCCGTTTTCCCTTCGGGATGAAATCGCTCCATTCTAATGTCTTAACTGACGTCCATGAAAAAATTGGCAATTATATTTCGGGAACTCTAGATCACAAAAATCGATGGACTATAGCACACGAAAATTGGCAAAATCTGGGTTTACCTGCTTCAGGGTGTGTTTGATTTTGAAAATGCGCCTATTTGCCCCTCAGGAAGAACTCACTCCATTTCTAAGGTCTTAACGGACGTCCATGAAAAATTTCGGCCATTCTTTTACCTGCTTTGGGGCTTGTTTGAACTTGAAAATGTGGTTGTCTATCCCTAGGGATGAACTCGCTCCATTGCTATTGTCTTAAGGGACATCCATGAAAAATTTCGAACAGCTTTTTTTGGGAATTCCAGATAACAAAAAATCCATGGACTATAGAACATGAAAATCGGAAAAATATGGGTTTACATGCTTTGAGGTTCATTTGAAATTGAAAATGCACATGTTTTCCCCTTATGACAAACTCGCTCCATTGCTAAGGTCTTAACGGACGTTCATTACAAATTTCGGCCATTTTTTTGGGAGTCACAAAAAATCCATGAACTATATAACACGAAAATTAGCAAAATCTAGGTTTACCTGCTTTGGGGCTCATTTGAACATGAAAATGCGCATGTTTTCCCCTCAGGACGAACTCTCTCCATTTCTAATGTCTTAACGAACGTCCATGAAAAATTTAAGCCATTGTTTTTCAGGAATTTCGATTACAAAAAAATCCATGGACTATAGCACACGAAATTTAGGAAAATCTGGGTTTACCTGCTTTTGGGCTTATTTGGACTTGAAAATCCGCCCTTTTACCCCTCGGGACAAACTTGCTCCATTTATAAGGTCTTAACGAATGTCCACGAAAAAAATTCGGCCATTTTTTTAGGAATTTTGGATCACAAAAAATCCATGGACTATATATAGCACACGAAAATCGGCACAATCAGGATGTACCTACTTTTGGGCTCGTTTGAACTTGAAAAGACGCCCGTTTACTCCTCGGGATAAACTCGCTCCATGCAAAGGTCTTTAAAGACGTCCATGAAAAATGTTGGCCATTTTTATCGGGAATTTGGTATCACAAAAATTCCATGGATTATAGCACACGAAAATCGAATAAATCAGGTTTTACCTTCTTTTGGGCTTGTTTTGACTTGAAAATGCCCCCGTTGTCCCCTCGGGACGAACTCTCTCCAATACTAATGTCTTAATAGATGTCCATGAAAAATTTCAGTCATTTTTTCGGGAATTTCGAATCACAAAAAATACATTGAATATAGCACCAGAAAATCAGCAAAATCTTTGTTTACATACTTAGGGGCTCATTTGAACTTTGAAAATGTGCTCGTTTGCCCCTCGAGACGAACTCGCTCCATTGCAAAGATCTTAACAAACATCCATGAAAAAATTTGGCCATTTTTTTCAGCAATTCCGTATCACAAAAAATCCATAGATTATAGCATATGAAAATAGAATAAATCTGGGTTTACCTGCTTTGGGGTTCGTTTCGACTTGAAAATGCACCCATTTACCCGTCGAGACGAACTCGCTCCATTGCTAAGGTCTTAACAGACGTACATAAAAAATCTCGGCCATTTTTTCAGGAATTCCGGATCACAAAATATCCATGAACTATAGAACACAAAAATCGGCAAAATATGGGTTTACCTGCTTTGCAGCTCGTTTGAACTTGAAAATGCGCCTGTTTGCCCCTCGGGACGAACTCGCTCTATTGCTAAGGTCATAATGGACGACCATGAAAAATTGCAGCCATTTTTTTTTGGAATTCCGGATCACAAAAAATCCATGGGCTAGCACATGAAAATTGGCAAAAATTGGGTTTACTTGCTTTGGGGTTCATTTGAACTTGAAAATGCGCATATTTTCCCCTCAAGACGAACTCACTCCATTTCTAAGGACGTTCATGAAAAATTTCAACCATTTATTTTCAGGAATTCCAGATCACAAAAAACCATGGACTATAGCACACAAAAATTGACAAAATCTAGGTTTTTCTGCTACGAGGTTCGTTTGAACTTGAAAATGCTCATGTTTGCCCCTTGGGACGAACTCGCCCCATTGCTAATGTCTTATCGGACGTCCATGAAAAATTTCGGCCATTTTTTTCGAGAATTCTGGATTCCAAAAAATCCATGTACTATAGTACAAGAAAATCGGCAAAATCTGGGTTAACCTGCTTTGGGGCTCATTTGAACTTATAAATGTGCCCATTTTCCCCTCGAGACGAACACGCTCCATTACTAAGGTCTTAATGGACATCCATGGAAAAATTTGGCCATATTTTTCGAGAAGTTCGGATCACAATAACACCAGGGACTATAGCACAAGAAAATTGGAAAAAACTAGGTTTACCTGCTTTAGATCCCGTTTAACCTTGAACTCCATTGCTAAGGTCTTAAATGACGTCCATTAAAATTTTGGACATTTTTTCGAGAATTCTGAATCACAAAAAATCCATGGAATATAGCATCCGAAAATTGGCCAAATCTGGGTTTCCCTCCTTTGGATCTCGTTTGAACTTGAAAATGCACCCGTTTTCCTCTCAGGACGAACTCGATCAATTGCTATGGTCTTAACGGATGTCCATGAAAAGTTTTGCCATTTTTTTCAGGTATTTTGGATCACAAAAATTCTATAAACTATTATAGCACACAAAAATTGATAAAATTTGGGTTTACCTACTTTGGAACTCGTTTGTAAATGAAAATGTGTATGTTTACCCTTCGGGACAAACTTTCTCTATTGCTAAGGTTTTAACGGACGTCCATGAAAAATTTCTTCCAGTTTTTTTGAGAATTTGAAAATCGGTAAAATTTGAGTTTACCTGCTTTGGGGCTTAGTTGAACTTTAAAATGCACCCATTTTCCCCTCAGGACGAACTCGCACCATTGTTAAGTTCTTAACGGACACTCATGAAAAATTTCGGGCATTTTTTTTGAATTTGGGATCATAAAAAATCCATTGACTATAGCCCACGAAAATTGGGAATATCTGGGTTTACCAGCTTTGGGCTCGTTTGAACTTGAAAATGCGCCCGTTTTCCCCTCGAGACGAACTCGCTCCATTACTAAGGTCTTAACGGAAGTCCATGAAAATTTTTGGCCATTTTATTTCGAAATTTCGGATCACAAAATATTCATGGACAATAGCACAAGAAAATCGGCAAAAAGTTGGTGGAATTCATGAACCTTTGTCAAGTTTGGATGAGTGTGAAGGAGTACTATCTCAAATTCACCCAATTATCCAAGCATGCTCCAACATTGGTGGCCAATCCAAGGGCTAGGATGAATAAGTTTGTAATGGGGATATCCGATTTGGTTGAAGAAGAATGTCGGACGGCAATGCTCATTCATGACATGACTATCTCAAGGCTCATGGTATACACTCAACAAATCGAGGAGACGAAACTCAAGAAGATGAATAGGGATGTGAAGAGGCCTAGGGTCGAGGATGGTAATTCGTCTAAGGGTAGATTTGAGGCTCAAGGCACACCAAGATTTAAGAAGAGGTTTTCTAATCAAGGAACTTCTAGCACTCCTAAGGTCAACAAAGAGATGGTGCCTACTCCAAATCCACAAGGTGGTAGTGGAGATAGTTCTTATATTGATAGACCTACTTGTGCAAAGTGTGGAAAAAAGCATGGTGGCAGGTGCCTTGTGGGCACGGATGGGTGTTTTAGTTGTGGAAAACGTGGGCACATGAAGAGGGATTGTCCTATGCTAAAGGTTCAAGGGAGAGAGGGAAAGCAAGTCCCTCCTAGTGGCTCAAATTCCGATGCTCCCAAGAAGAATCGCTTTTACACTCTCCAATCTAGAAGTGAGCAAGAGGGTTCTCCGGACATTGTCACCGGTATGTTACAAGTATTTTTCCATTAATGTTTATGCATTATTAGAACCCGGTGCCACTTTATATTTTGTTTCCCCTTTAGTGGATATGAAAATTGATGTACTCCCCGTAAAGTTAGAGGAACTTTTTTTGGTTTCTACCCCAATAGGTGACTCGGCTGTTGCTAGAAGGGTTTATAGGGATTGTCCTATTTCCTTGTCTCATAGAGTCACTTTGGTTGATTTGGTAGAATTAGATATGTTGGACTTTGATGTCATATTGGGGATGGATTGGTTGAATGTTTGTTTTGCTTCCATTGATTATAGAACTCGGGTAGTAAAGTTTCAATTTCCAAATGATCCCGTTTTAGAATGGAAGGGGGGAAACTCTATTCCTAGAGGTTGTTTTGTTTCATATCTAAAAGCTAGAAAAATGATTTCTATAGGGTGTATTCGGTGAAATATGGCCAGAAAAAATCTAATATGGCAAGAGTGAAGTACATGATTTTTAAAGACACTTTCCAGCTTCTCATGGTCACTTATCCCTATTGTTCTTGGCCTAATAATTGGGAGGATACGATCAATGAAGTTGAGAAATGCTCCCAGGATATCAAGATCATCAAGATCAGTTGGCAAAGCCCTCCCAGCCCTATTTTGAAGCTTAATACAAATGGAAGTGCATTGCATAACCCCGGGAAGATAGGAGGAGGGGGTATATTGAGGGACTCCAATGGAAACATGATATATGCATTCGCAATCCCCCTTGGTATTGGCACCAATAACCAAGCTGAAACACAAGCCGCAACTCACAGATTGGACTGGTGCGTTCAACATGGTTACAGGAAAGTCATCTTGGAAGTGGACTCAGAACTACTTACCAAATGGCTCAATCACAAAAGCAAGCCACCGTGGAAATTGCAGCAGTACATCACTCAACTTCACCAGATTATTACTCAGTTGGATTTCTTCAAATGCCAGCATACCTACAGAGAAGCCAATACAACAACAGATTTTCTGTCCAAGGAGAGTCACAGATCAGACATCACTCAGCACTTCTACACTCAAAACCAGCTACCTGCAGCAGCTAAAGGAAGTTTCCTTCTGGAAAAGATGGGAATGACCAACTTCAGGAGGAAAAAGCTGAAAAGAATTAAAAAAACCACCTTGATTAAGGTGTTTCCCTCCCTTTCAACTTGACTATGTCTAGAGTAGGTATAGTTTTTTTGAATAGGCTTTTTATCTTTCCTTTGTAAGGGGAGAGTCTCCCTTATTTATATTTTCCTAGTATCCTTGTATTGAGAGGAGTCCTCTCCTTAGGTGCTTAGAACTAGGTTCCTTTTTATAGTATGGGGATGAGTTGAATCTCCTTAGTAGGAAGTTCGACCCTTGAACCAACATAAGACCGGAGGTAAGGTTTTATGTCCCCCTCCTTGTACTTATTATTATTTTATTTATGGTAAGGCCTGGGGGTGTTGCTAAGCCCCTGACCCACCCAAGGGTCATTAAAAAAAAATTAAAAAAAAAGATGTATCTATCATATTGTGAGAGTTAAGGACCTTGAGTCCGAGACTCCTCCTTTAGAGTCGGTCCCCATAGTTAGGAAATTTCCAGAAGTCTTTCCCCATGACTTTCCCGGAATCCCTCCCGAGCTGGAAATAGACTTCGGCATTGATATTTTGCCGGCTACACAACCCATATCAATTCCCTCTTACCGGATGGCTCTGGCCGAATTGAAGGAACAACTCAAGGATTTTCTAGATAAGGGTTTTATTCAACCAAGCTTATCTCCATGGGGTGCCCCGAGATTGTTTGTGAAGAAGAAAGATGGATCGCTTAGGATGTGTATAGACTACCGCCAATTGAAACATTTCGGCATAATTTTCTTCGGTAATTCAAGATCACAATAAATACATGGATTATTGCACACAAAAATTAGCAAAATCTGGATTTACCTGCTTTGGGGCTCGTTTGAACTTGAAAATGCACTCGTTTGCCCATAGGGACGAACTCGCTCCATTGCTAATGTCTTAACAGTTGTTCATGAAAAAAATTTGCCATTCTTTTTTAGAAATTACGGATCACGAAAAATCCTTGAACTATAGCACACGAAAATTGGCAAAATCCGGGTTTACTTGCTTTGGGGGTCGTTTGAACATGAAAATGCGCCTTTTTGCCCATCAGGATGAACTACCTCCATTGCTAAGGTCTTTTCAGACGTCCATTAAAAAATTTGGCACTTTTTTTTGGTAATTCGGCTCACAAAAATCCATGGACTATAGCATACGAAAATTGGCAAAATCTAGGTTTACCTACTTTGGGACTCGTTTGAACTTAAAAATGCGCCCATTTGCCATTCAATAAGAACTCTTTCCATTGTTAAGATCTTAACAGACGTCAATGAAAAATTTCGGCCATTTTTTTGGGAATTTCGGATCACAAAAAATTCATAGATCACGAAAATTGGCAAAATATGGGTTTACCTGCTTTGGGGATCGTTTGAGCTTGAAAAGGTGCACGGTTTCCCCTCGGGACCAACTCGCTCCATTTCTAAGTTCCTAACGGACGTCCATGAAAAATTTTGGATAATTTTTTGGGGATTTCCAGACCACAAAAATCCATGGACTATAGCATACAAAAATTGGCAAAATATGGGTTTACCTGCTTTAGGGATTGTTTGAACTCTAAAATGTGCATGTTTACCCTTTAGAACGAGCTCGCTCCATTGCTAAAGTCTTAACGGACTTCCATGAGAAATTTTGACCTTTTTTTCCAAGAATTTAGGATCACGAAAAATTCATGGATTTTAGCACACGAAAGTCGGCAAAATATAAGTTTACCTACTTAGGGGCGCATTTGAACTTGTAAATGCACCCGTTTTCTCCTCGAGACGAACTCGCTTCATTTCTAAGGTCTTAACAGACATCCATGAAATATTTTGGCCATTTTTTCGGTAATTCAGGCTCAAAAAAAATCCATGGACTATATCACACAAAAATTGGTAAAAATTGGGTTTACCTGCTTTGGGTCTCGTTTGAACTTGAAAATGCGCCCTTTAGACCCTCGGGACAAACTCCCTCAATTACAAAGGTCTTAACGAACGTCCATGAAAAAATTTGGCCATTTCTTTTGGGGAATTCTGGATCAAAAAAAATCCATGGACTATATATAGCACACGAAAATTGGCAAAATCTGGGTTTACCTACTTTGGGATCGTTTGGACTTTAAAATGCGCATGTTTGCCCCTCGGGACGAAATCGCTCCATTGCTAAGGTCATAAAGTACGTCCACGACAAATCTTTTGGCCATTTTTTTCAAGAATTCTGGATTACAAAAAAATCCATGGACTATAAAACACGAAAATTGGTAAAATCTGAGTTTACTTGCTTCAGGGCTCATTTGAACTTGAAAATGCACCCGTTTTCCCCTTGTGATGAACTTGCTCCACTACTAAGTCTTTAACGGACGTCTATGAAAAATTTCAGCCATTCTTTTTTCAGGAATTTTGGATTAAAAAAAATACATGGAGTATAGCACATGAAAATCGGAAAAATCTGGGTTTATCTGCTTTGGGGATCGTTTGAAATTGAAAATGCGCATGTTTACCCCTCGGGAAGAACTATCTCCATTTCTAAGGTCTTAACGGACGTCCATGAAAAATTTCGGCCATTTATTCAGAGAATTCCACATCACAAAAAATCCATAGACTATAGCACACGAAAATTAGAAAAATCTAGGTTTAACTGCTATGACGCTCGTTTGAACTTGAAAATGTGCCTGTTTACCCTTCGGGACGAACTTCCTCCATTTCTAAGGTCTTAATGAATATCCATGAAAAATATTGGCCATTTTTTTGGGTAATTCTGGATCAAAAAAATCCATGGATTATATAACACGAAAATCAGCAAAATCTGGGTTTACCTGCTTTGTGGCTCGTTTGAGCTTGAAAATGCACCTGTTTGCCCCTCCGGACGAACTCGCTCTTTTGCTAAGGTCTTAAAGGACATCCATAAAAAATTTCGACCATTTTTTTTTGGGAATTCTGGATCACAAAAAATCCATGGACTATAGCACACAAAAATTGGCAAAATCTGGGTTTACCTACTTTAGGGCTCGTTTGAACTTGAAAATGTGCATGTTTGCCCTTCGGGTTAAGGCCTTAAAGGACATCCATGAAAAATTTCGGCCAGCTTTTTTCTGGAATTCTGATCACAAAAAATCCATGGACTATAGCACACAAAAATAGGCAAAATCTAGGTTAACCGGCTTTGGGGCTCATTTGAACTTTAAAATACGCCTGTTTGCCCTTTGGGACGAACTCGCTCCATTGTTAAATTCTTAACGGATGTCCATGGAAAATGTCGACCTTTTTTTTGGGAAATCTTGATCAACAAAAAATCCATGGAAAGCATACGAAAATCGGCAAAATCAGGGTTTGCCAACATTGGGACTCGTTTGAACTTGAAAATCCACCTGTTTGCCTCACGGGTCGAACTCACTCCATTTCTAAGGTCTTGACAGACGTTCATAAAAAATATCTGCCATTCTTTTTCGAGAATTACGGATCACGAAAAATGCATGGACTATAGCACACGAAAATCAGCAACATCTGGGTTTATCTGCTTTGGGGCTCGTTTGAACTTGAAAATGCGTTTGTTTACCCTTCGAGACGAACTACCTCCATTGCTAAGATCTTAACGGACATCTATTAAAAAATTTGGCAATTTTTTTTGGTAATTCGAATCACAAAAATCCATGGACTAGCACACAAAAATTGACAAAATCTGGGTTTACCTACTTTGGAGCTCGTTTGAATTTGAAAATGCGCCTGTTTGCCCTCGGGAAGAACTCTTTCCATTGTTAAGGTCTTAACGGACATCCATGAAAAACAATTCGGCCATTGTTTTTTTGGAATTCTCGATCACAAAAAATACATGAACTATAGCACATGAAAATCAACAAAATCTGGGTTTACCTACTTTGGGGCTCGTTTGAACTTAAAAAGGCACACGTTTGCCTCTCGGGACCAACTTGCTCCATTTTAAAGTTCTTAACGGACGTATATGAAAAAATTCAGACATTTTTTTGGGAATTCCGAACCACAAAAATCCATGGACTATAGCACACGAAAATCGGTAAAATTTGGGTTTTCCTGCATTAGGGCTTGATTGAACTCTAAAATGTTTCGGTTTGCCTCTCGGAACGAACTCGCTCCATTGATAAAGTCTTAGCGGGCGTCCATGAGAAATTTCGGCCATTTTTTTCATGAATTCCGGATCACGAAAAATTCATGTATTTTAGCACACGAAAGTCGGCAAAATCTGAGTTTACCTGCTTTGGGGATCGTTTGAACTCTAAAATGCTCCTATTTGCCCCTCGGGACGAACTCGCTTCTTTTCTAAGGTCTTATCAAAGATCCATGAAAAATTTGCCCATTTTTTTGGTAATTTTGGATCACAAAAAATCCATTGACTATGCACATAAAAATCGGCAAAATCTAGGTTTACCTATTTTGGAGCTCGTTTAAACTTGAAAATGTGCCCGTTAGCCCCTCGGGATGAACTCGCTCCATTGTTAAGGTCTTATCGGACGTCCATTAAAAAATTTGGCTATTTTTTTTTGGAATTCCGGATCGCAAAATATCCATGGACTATAGCACATGAAAATCAGCAAAATCTGAGTTTACCTAGTTTGGGGCTCATTTGAACTTGAAAATACGCCTTTTTTCCCCTCGGGATGAACTCGCTCCATTGCAAAGGTCTTACGGACGTCTATGAAAAATTTTGGCCATTTTTTTTGGGAATTTGGATCACAAAAAATCCATGGACTATATAGCACACAAAAATAGGCAAAATCTAGGTTTACCGGCTTTGGGGCTCGTTTGAACTTGTAAATGCTCCTGTTTGGCCTTCGAGATGAACTAGCTCCATTGTTAAGGTCTTCCTGGACGTCCATGAAATTTTTGGCCATATTTATTCGAGAATTCCGGATCACAAAAAATCTATGGACAACAGCACACGAAAATTGGTAAAATCAGGGTTTACCTACTTTGGGACTCGTTTGAACTTGAAAATCCGCCTAATTGCCCCTCGGGACGAACTCGCTCCATTGCTAAGGTCTTAACGGATGTTCATGAAAAATTTCTGCCATTTTTTTTGGAAATTCCGGATCACGAAAAATCCATGGACTATAGCACCTGAAAATCGGCAAAATTTGGGTTTGCCTGCTTTGAGGCTTGTCTGAACTTGAAAATGCACCCGTTTACCCCTGAGGATGAACTCCCTCCATTGTTAAAGTCTTAACGGATGTCCATGAATAATTTCAGCCATTTATTTTGGGAATTCGGATAATAAAAATCCATGGATAATAGCACATGAAAATCGACAAAATTTGGGTTTACCTGCTTTGGGGATCGTTTGAACTTTAAAATGCGCTCATTTCCCCTTCGGGAAGAACTTTCTTCATTGTGAATGTCTTAACGGAGGTCCATGAAAAATGTCGCCCATTTTTTTTGGAAATTCCGGATCACTAAAAATACATGGACTATAGCACACGAAAATTGGCAAAATCAGGGTTTACCTGCTTTGGGGGTCGTTTGAACTTGAAAAGGCGCACATTTGCCCCTCGGGACAAACTCGCTCCATTTCTAAGGTCTTAACAGACGTCCCTGAAAAATTTTGGACATTTTTTTTGGGAATTCCAGACCACAAAAATCCATGACCTATAGCACAAGAAAATAGGCAAAATTTGGTTTTACTTACTTTGGGGCTCGTTTGAATTTGAAAATGTGCCCGTTTGCCCCTCGGAACGAACTTGCTGCATTGATAAGCACTTAACGGACGTCCATGATAAATTTCGTCCATTTTTTTTGAGAGTTCTAGATCACAAAAAATCCATGGATTATAACACACGAAACTCGGGAAAATCTGAGTTTACCTTCTTTTGGGATCGTTTAAACTTGAAAATGCGCATGATTGCCCCTCGAGATGAACTCGCTCCATTGCTAAGGTGACGTCCATGAAAATTTTCGCCAATTTTTTTTGGGAATTCTAGATCACAAAAAATCCTTGGACTATAGTACACGAAAATCGGAAAAATATGGGTTTACCTGCTTTGGGGCTCATTTGAACTTTAAAATGCGTCTGTTTTCCCCACAGGATGAACTCACTCCATTGCTAAGGTCTTAACGGACGTCCATGAAAAATTTCGGCCATTTTTTTCAGGAATTCGGATCACAAAAAATCCATTGACTATAGCACACGAAAATTGGCAAAATTTGGGTTTACCTTCTTTGGGGCTCGTTTGAACTTGAAAATGCGTTCGTTTGCCCCTTGGAATGAACTCGCTCCATTTCTAAGGTCTTAACGGAAATCCATAAAAAAATTGGCCATTTTTTTCGATAATTCTGGATTACAAAAAATTCATGGATTTTAGCACATGAAGTCGGCAAAATTTAGGTTTAACTACTTTGGGGCTCGTTTTAACTTGAAAATGCGCCTGTTTACCCCTCGAGACGAACTCACTCCATTTCTACAGTCTTAACGGACATCCATGTAAAATTTCGGGCATTTTTTTCGGTAATTCTGGATCACAAAAAATCCATTGACTATAGCACACGAAATTGGCAAAATCTGGGTTTACCTGCTTTGGGGCTCGTTTGAACTTGAAAATGTGTCAGTTTGCCCCTTGGAACGAACTTTCTCCATTTCTAAGGTTTTAACGAACATCCATAAAAAAAATTGGCCATTTTTTCGATAATTCTAGATTACAAAAAATCCATGGACTATAGCACACAAAAATCGGCAAAATCTAGGTTTACCTGCTATGGGGCTCGTTTAAACTTGAAAATGCGCCCGTTTGCCCCTCAATGCAAACACGCTACATTTCTAAGATCTTAACGGACGTCCATGAAAAATTTCGGCCATTTTTTTCAGGAATTCCGGATCACAAAAAATCCATGGACTATAGAAAATGAAAATTGGTAAAATTTGGGTTTACCTGCTTTGAGGCTCGTTTGAACTTGAAAATGTGCATATTTGCCCCTCGGGTTGTACTCACTCCATTGCTAAGGTTTTAGCGGAAGTCCATGAAAAATTTCGGCCATTTATTTTCAGGAATTCGGATCACCAAAAATCCATGGACTATAGCATACGAAAATTGGCAAAATTTGGGTTTACCTTCTTTGGGGTTCGTTTGAACTTGAAAATGCGCTCGTTTTTCTTTCGGGATGAACTCGCTACATTGCTAAAGTCTAAACGGACGTTCATGAAAAATTTCTGTTATTTTTTTCGAGAATTTTGGAACACAAAAAATTCATGGACTATAGCACACGAAAAACAGCAAAATTTGGGTTTACTCGTTTGAACTTGAAAATGCACTCGTTTGCCTTTCGGGACTAACTCGAGCAATGGTCTTAACGGATGTACATGAAAATTTTCGGCCATATTTTTGGGAAATTCGGATCTCAAAATATCCATGGACTATATAGCACACGAAAATTGGCAAAATCAGTGTTTATCTGCTTTGGGGCTTGTTTGAACTTGAAAATGCGTCTGTTTGCCACTCGGGATGAACTCGCTTCATTGCTAAGGTCTTAACGGACGTCCATGAGAGGATGAGGAAGAAGAAGAGGAAGAAGAAGAGGCAGAGGAAGAGGACGGAAACGGAGATAGAGACGAAGACGGAGAAGGAGAAGGAGAAGAAGGTGGGTTTTGTGCCTTGAAAGGGGAATTGAGGATTTAGAGATCGTCATAATCTGAATCATACTCAATGTGAAATGCTACTTCTGCATTAGGTGATGCACATCGAAATGCATTTACAACAACAATCAAACTGTATGTTTTGGTAAGATACTCATATAGTTGACAATGATCATAATCATCTATATAGAACTTAATTAGCATTCGTACCAACACATGTGACTTGTCTAACAAAAGCTTAATAAACTGCATTCCGGCCTTTGTGGCTAGAAAACCTTGAAGATTAACTTCCTTGAGGTGACTAAACATCACATCTGAGAAACCTTCAAGTTCAAGACATGGCAGAGCAGGACTATCCTCGTCAAAAAAACACACCTAAATTTTTTTATGAAAAATAGAATCCATCTGGTGAACTTGTAGAAAAAAGAAAGAGTTTAAAACAATAAAGCCGCTAAATAAAATAAGAAAGACAAGAAAAAAGACGGTTAAGAACCTTATAAATTTTCATATACTCTAAATAAGGACAACTTCTGATCAGGAAAAGAGCACACAATATCTCACCCTGTTGATCTAGAGCGACAGAAGATATACGAAGATATTTGAAAAATTTAAGATCAAAGGGAAGCCTTGTTGGTACTCCACCTGCCGCTGCTGCAAATAACTAAGAAGAAAATGCAAAAATTCAAGATGAGTCAAAGCCCGAAAGATGCTAAGGATAAGAAAATGCATTGCAATAAGGAATGAAACAAATTTACCTTGCGACTAGCTTCATTCAACTTTAGATTCTCGAGAACAACAAAAGACTTGAAAAAATTGGTAATTTCACATTTTCTTGACTTTTCAGAAGATTCATTGTCTATAAGAGAAACTTTTGCCAGAAGAGGGATATTCTTGAAGCAGATATATTGTATACTTCCAATAAAATCAAAAGATCTCAGCATTGGAGCTTTAATTTCAACAACGTTTTTCAATGTCCAGAGTTTCAACACTAATTTCTGGAGAATTGAGCAATTAGAGATTAATCTTTCAACCAATTTGGAAGAAATTGTGACGTCACTTAGTTCTAAGGCTTATTGACCTACCAAATTCTTTTGAGGTTGGTGGGGAAACAATCAAACAATATTTGATAATTAGATGCCTCAACTGCGAACATTTGAATACCAATGAAGGCAACTTGCCATCACTCGGTAATTCAAGGACAAGGTGTTGAATGCTATTTCTTGAGAGGAAAAATATCAAGTTGTCAATCACTGGGCATGTTTCCAGGAAACAATTAATAGAAAGGGTAAACTTAATAATTGGTCCAACATGAAGGGTCAAAAGGTGATACATAATGTTGGTAAACTGCAAAGTAGGAGGTATCAAGTCATTCGTTCTCAAATGATTTAAATTAAGTGTCAACTCAGGAAGTTTGCACCACTTATATCTCCATCGTTTTGATAAGATGTTTGTCCTCACAGTGTCTCGTAAAAGTAAACCCATTAGAATAGCATCAGTTACATCACTTGGAAGGTTGCTGAATATATCCACAAACACTTTCACGACCACGCTTTTTGTGCTTCGGAGGCATCGTTACACAGAAATCACCACCACAAAAAAAATCAACTTATACCAAGATATATTAGGTATATATAAACATAATACAAATGAAAGAAGAGGACATTTCTTTTGACCCAAATGCATGCCTAATATCTTCAGTCCTCAACTATTTGTAGTTTCAAATGTTGAGAGATTACTTTGGCCTTTTGACTCTTTGGGTTCACCATTCTTTAATTCATCTTGAAAATGATATTTCTACTTCACTAAAAAAGAGAATGACCATTCAGATTTTCAAAATTCAATCAATAAACGAGTCTTCTTTACTATTCTCTCTACCAATATTAGTTGATCATTATACTAAAATTAGTTGTCATATATTAGTTGATCACCTTACTAATCATGAAAGCATCAATTGATATTTTCCCATATTACTCTTACAATTAATTCTTTTTGAAAGTGTCCACACAGCCACACTAGTTTATAAAGTTCAAAACAAGTTCGTAAGATGTGAATTAGTAAAACTACCATTTATTTATGAGTTCTTAATAAGCATATAAAAAGGAAAGTGATCAACTAATATGAGACGGAGAGAGTACTCAGAAACAAAAAACCTTAATATTTGTGGAACTAAAAACAAGTTTGAATTCTCTACATATGCACTGTTGGGATTTTTTTCATAGTTTAAAATAAGTGAATTATTCAAAGTTCAAGAAAATTGTTGGAACTTTTTTTTTTTCATATTTACCTTTTCTTTTAATAAGATTTTTAATTATTTTTCATTTTCAAGGTGAATAATTTGAGAATAATCAAATGGATAATAATGGAAAATACCCTTTTAATTTATGTTCTTAAATTCTTTTAATTAAGAGATGTGGCATATTCCAAGAATGCACTTAATATGATTCATTTAATATGGAATAGAGAGAGTAACATGCTATAGAGTTAAATTACGTCGATAGTATAAAAACTACTCTATCCGTTCACTTTTAATTATCATGGTTTCCTTTTTTTAGAGTCAAATGATAATAATTTTGACTAACATTTTACGATGTATTTTTTCATCATATTGATATACAAATTCAAAAAAATTGGAGTTTATAGTACTTTTCGTATAACTTTTTGAATCTCTAAATTTTTTGTTTAAAATATCGGATTAATGTAATACTATAATTTAACTTTGAAAATTAGTTAAGTTGATTTTCGAAAAGCGCAATATGACAATTAAAAGTGGACAGAAGGAGTACTACTGTAGGTCCCATTTTATCATATAATAAAATAATTTTAGTGATTATAGTTTAACAAAGATAACACTGCAATATAAAGGCAACACACAATAATGCACTCCATGATTACTTGAATAATAGCAGGAAATACCAAAACAACAATATTAGCAAGAAACACATTATATATCTTTTGTTGGTAATAAGCTAAATTGATACCTACAGGCCTAGGGATGTTCATGAGTCTATTTGGATTAAAACCAAATTAAATTAATTTTTCAATTATTAAAACCAAATCAACCTAAATATACATTTATCGATGTAGTTATTATCAATTTAGTTTTTAGATTGAATTTTCACCAAACCATATGTGAACACCCAGCATAATGTTAGGAGAAAAATTATATTAGTAGTCTTCGAGTGTACTTTATTTGACTTTTTTTTTTTTGGTTCATCATCCATAATTGCATCTTGACGACTATTATTTGGAAAATAACTAAAAAGAGTGACTAGTTATCTCTTTTTAGCTATTAGATGGGAAAGACCCATGTATGAACATAATTGAGTTCGGGGGAGGGGTAGAGGAGGGAGTGTAGGTTCTGTATATGTAGAACATAATTTGTATGGTATAGTAATGAAAAAAATATTAATGTATAAAAACGAAAATACAAAAGTATTTTTTAACTAAAGTGTTTAATTTTTTTAGTTAACTGAACAATATTTATTTTCAAAAATAAATCGAATGAACTATACATACACAAGAAAATATACACAAAACTCTTTTCATTTCCCTATGCAGTTAAAGAGTTTGTATTTTAGCAGCTCAAGAAGTTTGAGAAATAGAAAAGAAATTAATTTTATTTTGGAGGAAAAAGTATTGAAGGAATAAATGTAAAAATTGAAATAAGAATATTATAGGCTTTTTACATTTTTGGCAAATTCTAGCCAAATTTTTCTGGTCATTTAGCATTATTCATTGTAAACCATAAGAGAGATATGTATTATGAAATTAAATATAAGGGGGGTCTCTAAAATTATCCCAAAATAATAATGTAAGGGACAAACTTGTCCTTGTAAGTTTGTTATATAAACTATTAAGTTTATTACATTAAGAATTGAAAAAATGGAGGTTTATATAAGAATATATATGATTCTAAAAGGTTTAATATCATGCCTCAAATTATAAACATAAATAGAAATAGTCTGATGGACTCTTATACTTATACGAATTTATATTCTGAACCCTTTTATTTGACTCTTGTCAGCTGAACTACTTAATGTTGTTAGTGCATCATTTTTTTAGGGACAAATGTGTCATTGAAATTAGTGCTCCCCTGTTGAGATCCTTTGATTTTAGAGGCAATTTATCCCTCTTCTGGAAAAACTATCTCTTGTAGGCATGGAGTACTATGCGGGGATCGCAAAATATGACATTATCAATTTTTTTGCTTCTTTACCTTTTCTCGAGCATGTCCAGTTGAATAGCAGTATTCTCAAGGTAAATTTATCCTTCATTGTAGTGCATTCTGAAATATTTATATTATCCGCTCTGATTTATTGCATCTTTTACTAGTTCTTAGCTGCAAACACCGGTGATGAAGTACCAAAAAAGCTTCCGGCTGATCTTAAATTGTGAAGTGTCTTTACCTATCTGATTTTTTTCTGGGTGATTTGGCTGTGGTCTTATGTGCTCTTTGCTTGATAAGAAGCTTCCCTTATTTACAGTATTTGGAAATTGAGGTTATTCGTCATTTGACTATTTGGTTTCTCTTACTTATTTTCTTACTGTTTATCTTCCATAAAATTTAGTAATATGTATTTAATTTGGTAATCTTTCATAGGTGGCTGATGACTATACTCGAGCTGAAATTCCTACTCTTGAATGTCTTGAAGTGGAAGGTTTCTCTAATATGACATTTAGGCATTCAGTGAAGTTAAGCTACAAGGCAGTCTAGGCACAAAGCCTGCAAGACAACTCGTGAAGCTTCTGTTAGCCAAGTCTCGCGTACTGGTGACAATGCTAATTGAGCACATTGTGCAAAGTCTTCACTAATATGATCCTGTTCTCGAAGCATTTGAATTTGGTGATGTGCTACACACATTTCAGCTTGCATCACCTAAAGTGAAAGTTGTTCATAATGTTGATTGGGATCCATGAAAGTATGTCTTTTTTAGTTGTTTTTATCCCAATGAAGTGTTATTATGTTTAATGCTGCTATGTGGCTGAGTTTATTTCAAAGTTATGGTTGTGTGTTTATTTCTGTACTTGGTCAAGTACTACAGCAAGCTTGAAGCCTTTTCTCATGATTCCTCGGTCTGTAAGGTATAGAACCATGGAGATTTAACTAGCTATCTCAGTCTGCTTTAATGGATTCTTTCATCTTTAGAGCAATATTAATGATCTCAAATAGAAAATAGTTCTCGAAAAATAGACCAAGAGAACAGATGAAACATGTGTGGGGATTCTAGCTAGGGTGGATCGAAGACCAGCTTCACGGGAAAATGTAATTATGTGTATATACATTTGGTCTACAGAGCTTGAAATAATAATGCAATGTTAACATCTATTGGCTAGAATGTAAAGTCTTGGAATCAACAGACTCAAATCTGTGTACAAGTTAAATTGTGACAATAACTTGATATCTTTCGTATAAAATCCTTTGGCACTCTTGATCAGCAAACTTCTGTTTTCATCGAGCAGCAAAGCACAATCCAATTTTTATTTTTATGGTCATATTGCTGCTCTTAGTTTTCTCTTTACCTCAAAATACAGATGTATTATTTGTCAAACAATATTGATAATCAACTTCTTGTACCTTTGAATTTGACCAATGGCCAGAACCATTCTCCAACCCCTTTATTGTTTATACAATTATCTTTTCGGAATGATCCATGGATTCATACTATCATAAAATAAGAAGTGATAAATACCCTCTCATATTATCGATCTCAAACTACTTGGGATCTGTCAAATATATATGTTTTTTCTTGGCCTGATATAATCTTGTCCCAAATAAATATTGTCTACATGCCTTGATATGTGGTTAGTTTTGACAGAATTGTTTGAAACCTGACTTTAACGGTCAAGTTTATAAAATTCACACCTTTGTGCTCAGTAATCGATAGAAAGAGTTTCAATCTTGATAGCATAGATGGAAACGGAGTTTCAACAGGGAGCTGAAGGAAGGATATGCAAAAACACATTATAGGTCAGATTAAACAAAACTACAATTCTTGGAATCCTTAAAGTGTCATTTGTGAAGGCAAAATACAAACTTGATTGTAGCAAGAAAAATGTTAAGGCATGTACAAGTAATTTCAGTATGAAGAAACTTGCCATCAAGACTAAGTGTCTGGAATTTAGGCGAGCTACTCTCGAATGTAATTGTAACACCCCGCTATTTGAAAGAGCTAAATTAGAAAGAACCATTTTTGGAAAGAATGAAAAATCTGAAATTTGGCAAGTTATGTTAAGTATGAGTTTGTAGTCAACTTCAAACGACCATAACTCCTAGCACAGCATGAGTTAGGTGCGCTACAAGATACCGTAGGAAAGATTTTTGAATTATCTTTCCAACGCCACCGAGTTTGCTCAATTTCGAGTTCATATGAGGGAGTTATGCCCATCTCAAGTCGGGCTGTCTGGATAAGGAAAGTCAAAACTGGATTTTAGAAGGGTATTTTGGTCTTGTAGGAGAGTTCCATGGAATCTTTCCCGATGATCTTCCTGGAGTCACTCTCCAAAGTGATATAGACTTTCTAATTGACGCCTTCTAGATACCCAACCCATCTTTATTTCTCTATAAAGAATGGATCTAGTAGAGTTTAAACGAGCAGTTGAAGGATATCTTTGATAAGGGTTTCAAATGATTTAGTGTCTCACCTTGGGGAGCTCCACTCATATTCATGCAAAAGAAAGATAGTTCACTTAGGATGTATTTTGATTACCGTCAGTTGAACAAGGTAACCATAAATAATAAGTATCCTCTCCCTACAATGTATGACATTTTTTACCAACTTTAGGATGACACTTTTTTCTCCAAGATAAACCTCAGATCTAGCCATCATTAGTTGAAAGTGAGAGAAAGTGACATCCAAAAATAGCTTTCATAACCTGTTATGGCCATTATGAGATTCTTGTCATGTCTTTTGGTTGACTAACACTACTGCAGTATTCATAGATCTCAGGAACAAAGTATTTAAGTACTACGAGGATATGTTTGTTATCGTTTTCATCAACGACATCCTAATCTACTCTAGGAATGAAGAGGATCATTTAAGCCATATCACAGTAGTCCTCCAAACTCTCAAGGATCAGGAGTTGTTTGCCAAGTTTTCAAATGTGAATTTTTTCTTGAATCTATGGCGTTCTTAGGCCACATTGTGTCTAGCAAAGGTATTTAAGTCAACACTCAGAAAATTGAGGTCGTGCAAAATTGTCCCAGACCCACATCCCTAACTAACATAAGGAGATTCTTGGGTTTAATAGGTTACCACAAAACGTTCGACGAGTGGTTCTCACCTATTTCAACCCATTTAATTTGACTATGTTGACTTAAAAGGAGGCTAAGTTTCAATGGTCTGAGGCTTATGAGAAAAGCTTTCAAGAATTGAAAACTCAATTGACTACTGCTCCAGTAGTAGCCCTACAAGAGGGTACAAAAGGTTTTGTTGTCTTTTGTGAGTAAGTCTAGAGTTGGGCTTGGTTGTGTAATGAGGATGTGAGCTATGATCAATGTTTTTTTCCTTGCATGAGTTCCCATATTCCTTCTAGTGCAGTCACAACATGCCATAGGACCTTCCAAGTTCTTTCAACAATATTCTTCATTAATAAGGAATCGGTTTCAAAAATTACCCTGTCCAAATGTACTTCAATTCCTGCAAAATAACCATTGTTTATGTTTGTCTATTAGTACAAGAAGGCTCTTCAATTTCCTTAGCTTTTGCTGGTTGGATATTCCCTTTAGTATATCTTACACAAAATCCCCAAGAACTTCTTCCTGGATTTTCTTTAGATGCTCCATCTGTGTTAATTTTGACCATCTTGTGTCCTATGGTTTTCAAAATATTCTTGTTTTCTTGACTTTGGAATTTTAGTTATATAGATCCTCCACCACTGTACTCTATATGCAAGGGACGTATTTCCAGTTTCTCCTCCTTATTTTAATGAACAAAACAAGTGTGTGCGTGATCTTATATATCACCCTGTTATTGGTCATCTTTCCACCATGTTTCAGTGTGTTTCTCCTTTTCCACAATTCCCAAACTATGATACAAGAAACAACTTGAAATATGAAATTAACTTGAGGGTGAACACTTATGTTCCATTTATCACTTGGGATAGAACCATATTCTCTATATTTTTTCCTACTGGCCAAAAAAGTACTTTCATACCATTTGAGCAGTTGGTGACGGTAGGAAAACATGAGATATGTCTACTACTTTAAAATTTCACAACTTGTGACACCTTTTATTTCTATAATTTCCAATTAAAAAAAGAGATTTTAATAGGCAAACCTCTAATCCACATGTAGTTGTACACCTTATTCCCTTCTTTCTTCTGTCTAATATGATGGAAAGCTGAACTCACTATGAACTTTTTGTGGATTCCAACCTCCAATACGATTTGTCTAATTCTCCTCATCCTTTGGTGGGTTAACATTTTGAAGGATGTAATCTTGAGGAAGTAAGTTCCTTTTATTTACAAAGGTAACAGTTTTGTGTATTAATCTTCAACACTAAAAGGCTGGGATCCCAAATTTACATCATGGAGCTACATACAGTTGCGAGTACTCAAAACAAAACAAAACTAGAACCTACTTCAACTTACAAAGAGCCTGGGATATCTATAACAACTATAGGATCATCTACATACTCCAAACTGCACCAATAGCAAAAAGTGATTATGCAATTCATTTTGATCCTGTGTAAGGGACTACTAATACTCTCAAAGCATTTCATATTTCTTTCCTTCCATATGGTCCACCAAATCACTGTTGGGACAATTCTCCATCTGCTTTGGTCTGTACTGCCACTGCCTTCAAGGTTCCAGCTTTCTATAGCCTGACTTGCCCTTTGTGGCATGGTCCAGTTTGTGCCCCTGAAGTTGGTAAATAAGTGCCACAATTGTCTGACCACCTTGCAATGAAGAAACAGATGGTTGATTGTCTCTGCCTGTAGCTCACAAAAAACATCTAGGACACATATGTATTCCCCTCTTCATTAGATTCTCCTGTGTTAGTACCGCCTCTTTAACTACTAACCAAGTAAAGACTACCACATTATATGGAATTTTGACTTTCCAGATAAGCTTCCAAGGCAAAAATCTGAGTTGAGTCCCCATTTGATTCAGGTTCTTGTAGGCAGAGCTAACTGTGAAGATACCTTTGCTGTGATGAATCCACGTAAGAGTGTCTTCTCCCTCTTTCAATCCTCCAAAATGGTCCAGGGTGCCATAAAATTCAGCTAGTCTATCCACCTCCCAGTCTTGTATCATCCTTCTGTATGTTAAGTTCCATCCATGGATGGACCAAACTTCTTGCACAGTGGCCTCATGTTGCTGATTCAACAAGTAAATGTCTGGAAAGAGCTGTTTGAGGCTGCCATTTCCTAACCAATTATCGTCCCAAAATAAAAAATTTCTTCCATTGTTTATATTGAATCTAGTTCTTTGAAAGAAACAATGCCACAAATTTCTGATTGATCT